>NW_010972529.1:3577587-3577801 GCF_000737465.1 Haliaeetus leucocephalus
ACACTAAAAACGTCAGACATAATCCAGCTGTCAGTAAGCAAGTTCCAGCTACTTGATCATAAATTATATTTTCCTTTGAAATGCTTTCTCTGAAACCCAAAGCTGTTTTCATTATCCAAATACACTTGGGTGTTAGTGGGGAAAAAAAGAGATGATTTCATAATGTAATAGCAGCAAAGTTGACTTGACAAAGTAGTAGCTTTTTTAATTCCAT
>NW_010972529.1:3578094-3579759 GCF_000737465.1 Haliaeetus leucocephalus
ACTGGAGAACATACCAAAAGAAATGCTTCATATCTTGATGTCTCTAGCAAAGATGGGGTGCCTTTCAGGCTAGCAATAGTAGTCTTGGGTATTTCTTGGCAATCACAGGATATTTGTTTCAGTTCTCAGACAAACTGTAAATAAAGTAATGAACTGTTGTTTGCAGGCAACCATGATTTAACTGTTTCAACCTTGAAATTCTATAAATATATGTAAAAAAGAAAAAGTGGAAGAGTTGTTCTTTACCTAAAATTGCTATAAAAGGAATGAGCTTTTACTCTTACATTAATAATTTGTGACAGGTGTATAAAAATTCCTGTTTTCTGTTGCCTGAAGAAATTAAATTTAGAGTGCTTTCCTGTATAACACAAAACTTGAGCACCTTTATGAAGTTTAATAAAGACTGTACAAGTGACTTTCATTATATAGCTGTGACGTTGAAAATGTCCATTGGATTTTTCATTAAGCAATCAAAAGTAATTAATTTATGCATTATATGTATACATGGTGATGATTGAATCACTGAAAGCAGGATTCTAAATGAGCCTGACAAATTGTGCATTAAATGTGCCGTTTAAGCTCTTTCATGAAAATTTACTCTTAATGAAAGTATATTTTTATGTTCATAACACAGTGCGACAATGAAAGTCATATACAGTAATGAAATGGCAATACCAGGCAGCCTTGAAGGGACTAAACTGTTTTTATGCAACTAGGGCATATAACTATTTAACACTGGATATTAAGTTTTAATATGGACTTCCTTGATGGGTGAGAGTAGCACTATCTCTTATTTGTGCATTTCTTTTGAGACCAGATCTGCAATAAGTTCTGAATGTGTTATAGAGCTTGTGTCAGAAGCTGATTCAGCCCATGGAGACAAAAATGGAATCTGTATCCTTCAAGGAGGGGAAAAATTCAAACTAAAGGTAATAGGTTGAGCTGGTTAGATACCTCATCAAGATCCTAGAAGAGGAGGCCATGCTCTTGACTCCTTAGAGTAATCCTGCTTAAAAGTTCAAAGAATGAGCACTGACTCAGCCTATTGATATGACCAGTCTGAAAATCTTGCCTTAATGTGAGGATGTGCTTTTCCAGGTTTGTGGTGGAGAGATACCTTATAAAAAAGATGAAGTTTATTGAAAAAGAATTTGCTTTATTGTGGGTATCTTCTGTGGTCCATTTTAAGAGGAGAATTAGTAAAATTAAATAAAAACTGTATTTGTTTTCTCACTGATAGTCCTAATTTTTCAAAAAGCAAGTCAGTAATACTTACACTGTCTATCACTAATCTTGCCATGACCTATGTGAATCCATGCAAGGATCGCATTTCTTGTACTGTCAACAAATTTCAATCCTCTTAATTTCTCTTAGTAAGTTTAACTTAAATGATAAAAACAAGACAGTTTCCATATTTTTGGAGATGGCAAACATACTGTGGGTCTTGTTTCTGCCCTGCTTCATTTGGCTATGTTACAGGTTGAAAACTTTTGGGGTCTGCAATGCTGTTGCAGCTGGTAAACTATTACCTTCCTTGTTTTGCATAATGAGAAGTGGAGGAACAAATTTTGATGCAGGTGTCAGCCACTAGGATTCTTAAAGATCTGTGTCTCTGTAGTATCTCCACAGACAGCACACAGATTGCTGCTGCCTCTTCTGATGTTT
>NW_010972529.1:3579949-3580175 GCF_000737465.1 Haliaeetus leucocephalus
AGATTTCATCAGGGAGTTTTACTCCTAGGTCAATGACACAATATTGCCAAATTCAAAAGAAATCATCAAGACATTGCTAAATGCTAGGTCTGCTGTTAATAAACCTACTGGTCACATATTTGCTAGAAAGTAATAGTTTAACATTAGACTTTAGTTTTATGAGACTATTATTCACTGGAAGAAAGAGGTATATCAGTAAAAACATGAAGACTGCAAACCCTTTGTA
>NW_010972530.1:0-440 GCF_000737465.1 Haliaeetus leucocephalus
GTTAAAGCAATGACGCCTGACTCAGGAAATCTGTGTTCATTTCCTGGCTTTGCTATCTCTTTAGCTTTGCGCAAGAGATTTAATCTCTCTGCTTACTTTTTTTTTCTTCCTGTACCACAGGGGAGTAATTATGCCTCAGATTGTTCTAAGAATAAATGCATTAACGTGGCTGGTACATTTAAGTTCAGGCAAAAAGATATACAAAACCTTCAGTTCTTTTTCCTAACCTTTTAAAAAAGGCCTTTCTGCTATCTATGGGGCAAATGTACTGGAGTCTTCAAGCCCTGTGTCTAGAAGGGTGAGGAGGCACTTGCAGTGCCTGCGCTGACATCTGCAAGCAGGTCTTACACCCTGGCAGCGCGCCCAACTTGTAGTCAAGAGGCTGCAGCAAATGATGCTTATCAATTACAGGGTGGTGTCTTTTTTTTCTACTTGAACAT
>NW_010972531.1:0-917 GCF_000737465.1 Haliaeetus leucocephalus
CCAAAACCTTGCCACACAAAGCCAATACAGACAGTGTCTCGGAATTGAAGTAGAATGGAATATTCAAGCTGAAAATCTGTAAATACAGAAAATAATTCAGGGTGTTCTTATGGTGCAGGATGATCTAATAACAGGACCAGTAAATGGTGGGGTTTTTACGGACTGGTTTACTCTGTCCCTACACATAATACATTCTGACACGTCTTCCACGAGCAACGCTGATGGTTTAAAAATGTACAGCATGGAGCTTGCAACTTTTCAATCCTTGCTCCAGTGGAAATGGTTTCAGTGCGCAGGCTTGAAAGAAGAGTGGTCCAAACTTGAGTGCAGCATTGTTCAAATTCAGTCTTTGACTTTATCATGGGTCTTCCCACTCCCACATTAAGAGCAGGCTGTATGCCCTTCTTCCCCTTACATGCCTTTTTCCTCCTTCAAAAAAGACTATTCTCATGCCGCACTCCTCTGCAAGCCATTACCCTTTGTTGTCACTACCATTAGAATAGTGACAGCCCAAAGCAGGAACTGCTGTTGTCACACAGAGGTGACAGTGCTGCAGCCCTCTAAGTGATGGTACAATCGTTTTCAGTTCTTGTAATAATGCTAACTGAAAGTACACATTACAAATGTGTAGACATATGATCAAATATAATTTTGACTGATCAGAATCAGGGATCCGGGTGAGTTGGATTGATCCTACTCAGGGATCCAGGTGAGTTGGATTAACTGAAGTTTTTCTTACGCTTTAGGGTTTATGTGCCAATGAAAAACAGTTTGGGACAGTAATGTTAGCTGAAACTACTTGTGGAGCGTGCTGTGGAGTTACCACAGTGATGGAAAAGGAAGGGAAAAGACAGGAGAGGGATTTAGTAAACTGACTAAAAGATATACGTACTCCAGCTGTGTTGAAATTTAGTTGT
>NW_010972532.1:0-385 GCF_000737465.1 Haliaeetus leucocephalus
CAAGCCGTTGACCCAGCTTTGATTCCTGGCCAAGGCAGACAGACGTCTCTTCAGGCTGGCTCCAGGGTGGGTGCCTTACATCTTCTGCAGGCAGGCTCTTGTGCTCAGAAAATGCCCAGCTTTCCCCGGGGGTTTAAAGCCAGTCCCCTTGCCTCCTTGCAGCCTTGAGACCAACTGAGGCCAGTGCTTTTTGCCTGTTGGGAGGGCTCCGGGCTGGGCTCCTCACTGCAGTGGTGGTACAGGAGCCAGGAGGGAGGCTTTTTTTGGCCTGGCACAGAACTGCACCTGCTGCTGCTGCTGGTGGTTGCACCTGGCAAGAAAAGCATGCTGCCATGGCAGGGTACAGATGAAGATCAATAATGCCTAGGTGGTGGTCAAGGGACAG
>NW_010972533.1:0-586 GCF_000737465.1 Haliaeetus leucocephalus
GTAGACCTGGCCTCCCTAACCGGGTGGGCGGGGTAGACCTCGCCTCCCTACTGGCGCCAGTGGGGTAGACCTGGCCTCCTTAATGGCACCGGTGGGGAAGACCAGGCCTCCCTGACCGCGAGAGCGGGGTAGACCAGGCTTCCCTAACCGCATGGGCGGGGTAGACCTGACCTCCCTAGCCAAGCGGGCAGTGTAAACCTGGCCTCCCTACAGGCAAGGACAGGGTAGACCTGAACTCCCTAACCGCACGGGCAGGCTAGACCTCGCCTCCCTGCTTCACCGGTGGTTTAGACCAGGCCTCCCTAACTGCACGGGCTGGGTAGACATGGCCTCCCTACCCGCATGGACGGTGTAGACCAGGCCTCCCTAACCGTGCAGGCGGAGTAGACTTGGCCTCCCTACCCACGCGGGCAGCATAGACCTGGCCTCCCTGTTGGCACCTGTGGGGTAGACCTGGCCTCCTTAGCCAAGTGGGCGGGATAGACCTGGCCTCCCGTCTGTTGCCAGCGGGGCAGAGCAGGCCTCCCTAACTGCATGGGCTGGGTAGGCCTGGCCTCCCTAACAGTGTGGGCGGTGTAGACCTGGC
>NW_010972534.1:0-1207 GCF_000737465.1 Haliaeetus leucocephalus
GTTGGTGACCACTGAGGGTGCCACTGGGAACAGTTGCCTCTGCTGTCGGCTTAGGAGGAGAAAGTAATGGGTAATACATAACTAGGTAAATAGAAACCGGGACTGATCAGATGGCCACTGGCCAAGGGAAGTTATCTATTAGCAGGTCCTGACGAGCAGGTCAAATCATCCCTGAAGAAACCACAAAGGTGATTTTGGTGCTGTCTGTAGGCAGAAATGTGGGAAGGGAATTTGTGAGGTGCCTCACAAACTGTCTGATCTCTTTCGGGGTAATGCTCTAGGAGTCTCCATCATTGTACAAACTCGATTACCAACCCACTGTGTCCCCAACCCACCAGGGCAGGAAACAGCAGAGACTGGAAAGTGCCTTCCTTTTCAGCTAGCCCATCTTGACCTTCCTCTTGAAAAATCAGCTCCAGAGATATCCTGGGAGCGACCTGGAGCTCTGAGCAGTCCTGACCCACGCAGCACCCTCCTGACAGCAGGAGGACCCTGCCCTGCCTGGGGTTGCTGCTTCCACCCACAGATTCTCTTTGCAGCGCTGTGAGGAGCTCCCCGGGCAGGCTGAGTGCTGACCCTGGCAGGCAGCAGAGTCCCTGTCCCGGCACACAGCCCCCAGGAGCGCAGGGACCCTGCTCGGAAGGACAGCCCTGGGCACCCCTCACTGCACACCTGGCTTCTCACCCCTGCAATCATCCCCAGGAGGAGGCAGCTGCCATGCCCTGTCCTACTGAGAGTGCAGCAGGGAAGCCCTGCTCTGGAGCACATCCTTCTCCTTTCTACTAGGGAAACTGCAGAGTCCTCCTGAAAGATCCTGCAGGCAGTGGGATGAACCAGCCTTCGGAGATCCCTCCAGGATACTCACTATCATTGTGCTGCAGCTCAGAGACTTACCGTGTAGAGGGCTGTGAAGATTTTGCCGTCAGTGAGCTCCTAGCATCCTCCCACCCCAGACTCTTTAACCTCTCTCTGCCTCACTCCTCTCCTCTTGGCACCTTGCAGGCAGTGCCCTCAGCCCTGCTGCGCTTTGCAGAGGAGCCGCTCCTGGGCAGAGCTGTCTCTCTGCACCACTGCCCACTTACCATGAGCTCCCTCCGCCCCAGGAGCCCGGCACAGCTCAGCAGCACAGGACCAGCCCAAGGCAGCACTTTCTCTGCCCTCTCTGGGCTCCCTCCTGGGGTCCCTGGGGCTCCAGGGGAAGCTGCTG
>NW_010972535.1:0-703 GCF_000737465.1 Haliaeetus leucocephalus
AAGAAGCTTATTCAGAAGGAGTCTCCAATCCTCTTTAGATGGGGCTTGCTCTTTGCAACCAACTTCAGTACACCAATGCTATTGTTTAGATCTCAAAGGGGCAGAGGCCTCATACCTGTGGCTATGATGCATGCTTCAGAGGAAGGAGAGATGTTAGACATGCCCTTCTGCCTACCATTCTTATTGACTAGCTCAAGGCAGCCCCTAATCAGTATGTGCATTGCACTTTCAGGGGCACTGAACTCTTGATGAGAGGAGGCGGCTGAGGGCCTCCCACAAGCACTCTGAGTGACCCTGCTTTCCCAGGCTAGAGGTGTCTAAGTACGTGCTCTGGCGATGAACAGACAGGGGAGCTACTGAGTCCATGAAAATGAGACTCCTTTTTTCTTTTTCACTCAAAAAGGATTTTAGGACTAGGGAACAATTTACAATTCTAGTGTGGATTCACATTGCTAATTTAGACAGTTTACTGTAGTGATTAATGTCTGAAAACTCCCTTTGTGTGAAAGGAGTGGAAGAGACGTCATCCTGGGGGGCCTAGATCCCCCAATCATCCAGATCACAGCAGAGCCATAGAAAGGCTGGTCTCCTTAGAGAGGTGGACCTCCCAAGACACATGGATACATAATTAGAATCATAGAATCATAGGACCATTTAGGTTGGAAAAGACCCTTAAGACCATTGAGTCCAACCATTAACCTAA
>NW_010972536.1:0-1016 GCF_000737465.1 Haliaeetus leucocephalus
TTTTTAAGGCAGATAAATGCCTTCATCCACTTCACACAGAAATCCTCAAGCAGATCTGCCAGCATAACTGTACTACTACAGAGCTGATGTACACTGGGACAAAAAGTGGACAAACGAGGCTGAATAACCTAGGCTAGATACTGCCAAAACACTTGGTATCATAAAACCACGGCCTCATTACAAGTTTAACTTATTTCGTTCAGTGGATTCATACACAATATAGATACTTGCAACATGTATCACTATGTTGATAGAAAGAAAGCGAATAAGCCATCAACACAGGTATGAATAGGAAAGGCTGCATCAGCTCAGACAAGCGTGTAGTCAGGACTTCAGTACAAAGCCAAGCTACAGACCTGGAGCTTGATGTTGCTATGGTGTCAGCTAAGGCAGCAGCTTTGCTCTCTCTTCCTATTGCTCCCTCTTCCGGACTAAAAAATGAGAAGAACGGACAAGCACAGCACACGTTTCCCATCAGAGCTGCTTTGTTTGGAGTAACCAAATGGTCACTGAAACGCTGCCAGAAACTGAATATATATACTAGTGACTTGAACCTGGATTAAAGACAGGGAGTACTAACACTCAAACCGCTACTTCCAGAGATACTATGGATGCAGAACACGTCAAGAGTTTAAGCGGGGGAAGCTGAAGAGCCAGCTGGTCTCGGAGAGATCCCCCTTCTGATGGGACCCCTCCTCTCAACATTAGAGACCCTGGCAGCTGAGGCACCACAGCGTCAGTTCTGCATCCTGGGGAAAGCTGGCTGAAAAAACGATGGTTTCGTGAAGCGTTTTGATTTGATAAAGGGAAATATGCCGCAAAGACGTAACTGCCATTTTGTTTTGGTTTTTTCCCTGCCCACTAACTTTACACTCAGAGCTACTAAAGAACACAGGCCTAGGGGACTTGAGCAGAAAAATAATAAGCAAATCAACACAGCGGGTTTTTTTAACAAAAACTTTAGACCGTTTCAGCCCTGTAGTACCCCATCACACGAGATTTTTTTCCTGAAAAAG
>NW_010972537.1:0-2622 GCF_000737465.1 Haliaeetus leucocephalus
AAACAGGACAGCAGCGTTTCTGCTCGGGTCAGTCTTTTCTGGCGGGAGTACTGTGAGATGTCTCTGAAATAATAAGGTGGGGTTTTTCCCCAGAATAATCACTGCAGGCCTTAAGGTTATTGTGGTTGGCATTTACAAAGACCTTGTTTTTAAAACGGTGCCACAAGGTATTATTTGCTCTCCTAGGGCTGCGGGCTGTGCTGTGCTAAAAAAAGGACCTATGTTAGTGATAAAGCAGTGACTGCATGTGCCAGTGGCTTAACCTTGTCATTGCAAATGATACAGTCTTTTGTAAACTATTTAAAAGCAGCTGTGGGCTGGATGCTTCTCTCAAGTACGCTGCTGCCTTAGCCTGAAACTCAGAAAAAGGACTAACCTCTCCCCCTGAGGTGAGGTTGGGACTGCAGTCAGTCAGGTTGTCTGAATTGGATTTCCCTGATGCAAGTCAAGAGAAGAAGAAATCCTCTTTTTTTCGTTGTGGGTTTTTTTTTTTTTTTAAACTTCAGCAGCATCTTTGTGTTTTCTCACAGTAGTGCCCAGGGGCATTGCTATAAAGCGTGTAAAGATGCAGCTACGCTAAAGCCCCTGGGCTGGGTGAGCGTTGGTGGCCACCTGCGTACGGTGTCCAGGCCAGCCTCCCTCTCCTGTGGGTATTTTGTATCGGAGCGTTCAACACCACGTCCTTACTCAGGTGCGAGACACTTTCGTTTTTCTCCTATGGCAAATCTGACCCTGAAGCAGATGGGGAAAAGGGGAGAGTCACGATAGCTCAGCCTTTCCTGCGGAGGAGGTTGTAGCCATCGAGGATGTTCCTGTGGAGGGACAACCGGACACAGTCTGGTTCGGTGTCCTTGTCACGTGGTGGAAACTATGAGACATCGGTAGTTTGCTGTTAGATTGATTCCCAACATGAATTCTCAACATTAGCAGAACACGGCGGTCCTATGGCAGCATAAATCCAAAGTGAAAGGAAAAGCTGCACCACAGCAACTACCGCTACAAGATGGGATGTTTTACCACGTCCATTCTCACCCTGCCAGCTGAAATCAGACAGCAGAAAGCAGTAGGAAATAGCCAGCAAGTACCTACAATATCTGTTTTCAAAGTACCGGCTCGAAATCAAGGACTGGCAGTGGCCATGTCAAAGAGGTGTTGGTCTGAGGCAAGAGTATATCACAGAAGAAAAATATGTAACTCTCATCACTGTGGGTATGGGTTTATATGACATTAGATCAGAGAGGCCTGAAGTGATGTGTCCAAGGAGGATTAATAAATAAGTTAGAGGAGTCAGCAATAAATCTGGCAGACAAATTCAAAGTCATCTGAAAACCCGGCATGGACAAATCATGCCTGCTGGAGAACTTTCTGTCCATAGGTGCTCATGAAAGTGCCCAGTCAAGAAATCATTTTTATGCTCATTTCGGATAAAGAAGGTGTATTGCATTTTAAGCCCACTTCTTACTGTCAGGTTACCTGGCATCCGCATGGGAGTCTTGCCTCAGATGCTGCGGGGATACTATTTTGCCAGTGTGCTACTTGACTTAAATTACAAAGATAGTTCCTGTATTTTGAAATATTTGAGTATTTTGTTATTGTAGTAACAGTGTTGGAGCCACGATAACCTAAGGATATAAATAAGGAAAAGTCTGTAGGAAGGGACATTATGAATTGGTGTAAGAAAAGCTATCCCCTCTCTCTGTGACCCTTGCTCTGTTGAAAGGCTTTCACTTCTGAGTTGTTCCCATATAGACATCTCAGGCATAATCCGTCCTCAAAAAGAAGTCTGTAGAGCTATCGAGTGACACAGCCAGAAGACTGCACTGATTTCCGTCTGACCTAAACCATATCGTCTTCCACACCACCCTACAAAGGATCATCTGTGACTAGCTTTTTTTCTGCTCTCAGTCTGTACCGAAAGGTTAAGAAAGTTGCAGTGAAGTGCCTAGAGCCCTAAGGAAAATACTCCCAATGACAGCAGCTCTGCTGTCAGATATTTTAAATGTCAGGCACGCAGATGTGACTTAATTCCAAGTATAATATGCTTTGTTTTCTCCATCCATGTTATTTCATTGTAGTAGAAATCAGTTTGTTTCTTTCCCCCTCCCGTGACATCCAAGTTATTGCTGGTTGGCATCTACATGCCACATACCTGTGTGGTACAATGCAAGAGGTTTTTTTAAGAGACCAAGATCATAATTCATCTCAGGGAGTCACCTGTATAGAGGGAGTCATCAGCCCAACACACCGAAGGAACTGGACACATAGAGCTATGCTGTACGGGGAATTTCTTGTTACCTGCACCGCTAAGGCAGATTCAAGGGACTTCATCATTTGGTCACTTGGCAATGTGGGGCTCAAAGGGGAAGACAGAGTTTTCCAAATACATCTTTTTGTCCTCCTTTGTCCATTACCTGAAAAATAACCGGGGACCACAGTTCTTATGGGCTTGCAATGAGGCTTGCGCCCTCATGCCACTAAGGGGCAGATCCACACAGAAAATGCCTTTGTGAATCTTGTTCCCAGTGAATTTTGACCCGTCTCCCTCCGCCTGTGTCCTTCAGTAATCCCTGGACACTCCAAAACTTAACTGGCTCATGAGCTCTTTGGTATCATCTATCTTGC
>NW_010972537.1:3200-3671 GCF_000737465.1 Haliaeetus leucocephalus
GAGCAGTACCTCGGCATTGTGCTGTAAACACTGTAATATTCAGTGAAGACACGCTGCAAAACACAGCAATGAAGAATGGGAGATCTTTGCACCATCCAGCTGCTGCTGAGATCCGCTTACTTGCAGGCAGCTAGGGGGCTAATTTATATATGATTTGTTGACAAGCCTGGGCTTGACTAGGGAGAAAGGGGAAGGGTAATAAATGAGTGCCCTCTTGACCTTAATACTTAGGTAATATTTAAAGCCTTTCCATGTTGAAGAGAAGTCCAGAATACCTCAGGCAGAGGGAAGATCCTGTTTTTCATGGCAACGACTATGTTTTGGAAAGTATTTTCTTTCAAGAGAAAACAACTCTACAGTATTTTTGCAAAACAAAAAAGTGTGCCTTCTGTCGATGTTTTATAGCTGCTGGGACTAGCGCAGAACGTAGGATGCGCAACCTCCCATCAGCGTGGGGCCAAATACCGTCCA
>NW_010972537.1:4106-28589 GCF_000737465.1 Haliaeetus leucocephalus
TGTCTCTAGCAGGTTTTAGTGGGTTTTGTATTTTCCACGGCACATAAATTTTCAGCCTCTTGCAAACTCAACAAAAATTGCCTTTTTATATACGTGAACATATGGAAACTGAACTGAAGTAAAAATTAATATTTATTAAGGTTTCCACAGCCATGAAGTAAAGCTCTGGTTACAGTCTGTTCACGGTGATGCATTTAGGGTCACTCTTTCTTGAAATAGAGCATCTGCGTTGGGAATATGACCTAATTTGAAGCTCACAGAGATTGAGGAACGATTCCATTCACTAACATTGTTTGAAGTCTCCACACTCTCTGCTTTCCTGTTCTCTACTATACTTATGCTGGATTTTCACTTTGTAAAATCACCATCTCGGGTGTCTCCAAAAAGGTGTTGATTGCAGTAAATTCCTTCAGCAAATGGCAAGGTACTCCAAATCCCTGCACAGACCGACTAGTAGTAGACCCAAATTCTGATCTGATCAGCTCTTACCTTTCCAGACAATTGAGTTTAGGTATTTTTATGCTGCTTGCTGGTCATCTGTTTCAATGATTACCTCTTCTGTTGTGTTATTAAAGATGGTTCCTCTAGCTGAAGACTAACCAATAGGTTCTCTCTTGCTACCATACACTTCATCCCACAGCTTAGTGAAAACGTCCTGCAGTCTGAAATCTAAGACAGGTTAAGAGCATCCTGCCATAACCAGTCTCTGGTTTTTGACCTGGTAGGAACAACCCGTGCTGACCACACTGAAATCTGGTTTAAATCCACTTAGGTTGTTTTGAGAGAGGCCAAGGGAGCATGGCCATATCTGCTGCTTCAGGAACAGAGGAAATTACATGAACTCCAAGCATGCAGCCTCTCCTCACACACCTGATTGACAGGTCTGGTTTCTGCATTTCATACACTGTACAAACATGGCAGCAGACCTGGGACTTATTCTTGCACAGAAAAAGAATTATGAACACCATACTATTCACGTAAATTTTAAAAGGCATGACTGGGACCCTATTAGCTTCACTAGATTTTCTTTATCTTTACAGGAATGTTTAGTAATTAAATCTTAAAAATAGAGAGCAGAACAAACACAATCAAAAATCTGAGCACAATCAAAAATGCTGATTTGAGTTAGTCAAGTAGATGTCTAAGTCCATGGCAACTTCATTAGCTTGTTTTGACTGGAGAAAAACAGTGAGAAAACATTCTACATTTTTTAGAAACCACATAGTGTGGTTCTACTCTAAAACAATGTTACATTGCTAAATTAACTGGAATTTGGCAAACAAATTAAAAAGAACCAAAAATTAAGAAAAAAGCAAGTTTTCCTTGATCCATGGTAAGATTTTTTTAATCTACTTTTTGGTTCAGAAAATGAAATAGTGTTCACCCCAGAACTCCACTCAAGCCTCCTTCTCTGGCTGGGATACTTTGCAAGTCTCCATTCTGCATAGTCGGAGAATGAATCACTGAGCATTCTGAGCTTTTAGAGCCTGGATGGCTGCTTAAGTCCCCACCAGGAAAGACTCCATAGGTTCCACAAAGGAGAGAGGCCACCCTCAACAAGATGTTCCAAACATCTCTTGTCCGACTTCATTCTGGTCAATAGACATAGCAGAAGTTGAACACTCTCATGGCAGTCTGTCAATAACAACAATGAAGTATTCCCCAACTGCACAAAAGTTTGGAAAGGTCATCAATAAGTGAGGAAAATAGTCACTGAAGCTATAGTGGCACACTTGATGCTTCACTGCCGGACTTACAGCTGACCCTGTAAAGAAATGGCACCAGATGCCCACAATCACACAAGTGACCAGACAGACCTAAAGCTGAAACATTTCCCAGCCCTGAACTTGTTGATATTCTGATACACATTGCTCAAGCTGCCCTCAGAGGAACTCTAACCTGCAAGTACAGCATATTTTTTGACTGATTCCTTTTCTTACTAGCCCTTACTAATCACAGGTAAAAGCTGTGCTTTCTTTCTCAAAGTTGGGTTGAGCAAAAGAGCGTGTAAAAGGGGGTATTAAAACTAGATATATCTTGTAACGTGAATTTAAAAAGTTGTAGCACCAAACAGACTTGCAAAGGAATGTCAGTAGTAATTACTCTACGGTTGCATGAAGTAACAGGTGGTGAAGTAAAGAACAGCAGGCTGAGGTAATGGGATATCTTCACTGGTGGAGGGGAACAACAATCCTGGGATACATCTATCTGTGACTGCTCTGCTGCTTACATCCTGAGCAGTTTGACCACCCTTGAGCTACTCTAAGACTGCACTGGTATTTACATGAAGTCTTCTGGGCATGTCACTGGACTTTTAGTCAGCATACTTAATAATTATACACGACAAAAGACACTTTACTTACAACTTCCTTAGTAAAGGTACAATTTTCTTTCCTAAGTAGACCAACATGAAGTTAAGACTTGTTCTAAGATGCTGTGCTATCAAAAACTTCACCAACTAATTACCCATAATTTAAACACAGAGATACTGAGAAGCAAGGGGACTGTCTGAAGTCAAAGGAGAAGTTGGCTGAAACCAGCTTCCTCTCTCAAATCCATACTCTGCCCGATGGACCATAAAAATCAAAGCTCGGGCTCTTCAGTGCTAGAACACATTAGTTGTCTATTTAACACCCTTGGCAAATGGGAAAATTACATTAAAACATACACCAGCAAATGGCCTTCCAAAGAGACCTTCTGCAAGTAGGAGCCGGTTCCTAGCTGGGTTATAAGCACTCGCGCAGGGTTACATACATACACGTTATGTGAACGCGTGTTCAGAACACAGAGTATTTCCACATGTACGTGTCTAAGAAAACAAGTTGTGGTTGGCTACAGCTGGCAAAAACACATTAGTAAATGAATTAAGCTTTCCTTTTAGCAGTAATTCAGCCTCCCCGCTGTGAAGATAGAAGGGGCTCCAAGCCTGAGTTCCATCATTTGCACTCTTGCCAGGTGTAACATACCACAGAGAAGACAGCAGTTGTGTTACACCAAAGAAAGCAAACTCCCGCTAGACTAAAAGAACAAGACCAAAAATCCCACTGCAGCTCATGCTTGTTTAGCCATAAGAGGAATGGTGGATTTTGGGCTTCAGATTCCCAAGGTCCCAGGACCCAGCACATAACTGGAAAGTTCACTGGGAAAGTTTGTAATGTTTTTTAGTTAATCAGGACGAGACCTGCCACAGCAAAGCCAAGCCCAAGCCCTGTCACATCTGCCTGTGGATGGGCAGCATGGCACCGCGTGGGGAAGGCAGGGACAGATGAGGAAGACGGCCCGCGGCTGTGCCTCGCTGCAGCGCCTGTTGGCAGCCGTGTGGGCAGTGCCCCATGCCCAGCTGCTGACCGCAGGCTGCAAGAGCCAGCTGTGTAAGAGCACACCAGCCCAGAGCCCACAACGCCACTGATGATCCACCACGAGAACAAAGCTACGTTCACCAAGCTGCCGACAGAGAGCTGCAGCCACCAAAGCATTTCCCTCTTCACAGGATAGATACTCCTTTCTGGATAGACTCTGAAGACCAACCCCCAAACCCTGCCCCAAAGAAGTCAACGAGAGCTTTGCCATGAGCCTACAAGATACAGGGCTCAGTCCTACAAGGACTCTGCCCAAATCAGTTTGGAAAGTTTCCAGGTTAGTCCTCGAAAAAAGAAGGCGGCATAAGGCCAATGCATCACATTTATTGCCAGGCACTGGTTGCGATAACCTTTAGCTAATACTTCTCTGCCCACTCCACCATTTTAAAGCTGGATCTGCAAGGTGCTAAACAAGCGGGCCGCAGGCCAACAGGACACTTAAACGTGTGCTCGACTTTGAGGATACCAGTAAATCCTCTTGAGTGCTGAATGTTATGCTTTCCTGAACGAGAGCCAAAGTGCTCCCATCCCTTGCCAGCTCTCAAGGTTAGCATCAAACAAGTCTCTCCTGGTAATGCTAAATAAAGCCCTTCATACAAGTATGCAAATAGTTCCACCAACGATGTATATTATCTCATTCTTCTACGTAGACGTGAACGGGTCAGTTCAGGATATTCTGTTTCACGCGCCTTCTATTTTATGCCTACGCTTGATGACTTGATGACGTTGATCCAAGCACTTTGTTGCAGAGAGAAGACAGGCATTCAAAACGAACAGCCTTGAGGATTCATTACCCCTAGTAATAGTATTAACCCTGTAGCTACAGTATAGTGGCTTAAACGTTATCCCCACTGTGTTCTCTGGCTGGCATTTTCTCTGATATGTTTTGGTTTTCAGCCCTCCATCAGTTCTCTCATCCAACTGGAACAGCTTCTCTCATCCAACAGGAATAGGTGCCAAAATGGCTTAGAAAACACTCTTCAGGCTCCATATAATAAAGCAAACCACAGGAATGGTCTATTAGCATTAAAATTACAGAATCATTGAAACGCATTAAAGATAAACACGCCATCAATGTGAGTCCAGCAAGCATACCACCGCAGCATCACTTTTTAATAGCCCGAGTTTGTACGTTACATCTAACCCTTTGATTATGTACACCATACAACATGCCATACTCTATTATTTTTTCAGTGCAGTTCCCTTTTCACTATTCACTTCTATTTGATCCCCGAGGATGCACGGCACATTCCAACAAGACAAAGCAATTCAAACCTCTATCCCCAGGCTAAAAGACGAAGCAATAGCTCTCTGTCAACTTCAGTCCACCAAAACAGGAGAGTATTTCATTAATCGTCCAAGCTGGCACCACTGTGATTTCACCAATTAACCAGCCATTTCTTTTCTTTTACAGCATTTCAGTCTCTAACTAAAGCAACTTTTCTCAACACATTTAATTCCTTGAGATCAAAGCCAAAATTCCATCCTTTTATGGGTTTCAGAGAGTGTCCAAAAGCAATTGACAGCGATCCAGTTGCAGATATTCCCCAGTAATTCCTTTTAAAAATTACACTGCCAGGTTCCTGTATTCTTGACTGCCCTGCAAGTGTCACAGCCAGCGCCACTAAAACTCCGAAGTTCGAGTGCCCAAGAGCTCATGAACACCCCCACACCCACGACCTCTGTGGCCTCAAACTGTTGATGTGCCTACAGGTCTAAAATTGGCTTGAGGGGTCTACCTCAGGAGTATTTCTGTCCGTAGCATCAAGATCTTTCTGCCCTGATAAACAGCTTTTGTCTGTACCTCAGGCATCTAACGATATAGCAGGGGAGCTGGGTGAAGAAACTGTGAAAAGGCCGATGCACCGGCTTGGAAGTTAGGAGGAAGAATCATATGAGGCCCCAGACTCCACGAGGAAGGGCATGTTGCAGTTTCATAAAAGTATGCTTTTCAGGCAATTCCAGAGAAACTAGCTGGGAAGCAACTCGTACAGATCATCTGGATGCAGAGCGAGACCTACCGACATCAGTAACAACCTTTCCATCTGTTACAGTGCAGTTTTGAATCGCACCCATGATGAAAGGGGAAACCATGCGCGAAGGGGAGGGATGTTTGGGAGAAGAATATTTTTTTGGCTATCAGCAGAGGTATTCCCAGATTGCGGTGTATTTCCTCCCGTTCCTCAGACCAGGCCATTTATATGCTGCTGGCAGTCTGAGAAGAATTTCCCCCCGTTACATCAGATTTAGCATGGCTTAGCAGTACGTTTCCCTTTTCCACATCAGGAGCAGCTGCAGTTTCAGCAGGAAAGTTGCAAGTGTGTGGTATTTGGCTACACAGTCTGCAACGTTTTGCATATTCGAGACATTTGAAGATTTGGGCAGGAGGCTTCATCGTACGAAGGTCGGTCTTACCCAGAAGACAAAATGACGCTGGCAATTGAAGCCTCTACGAGGTTTAGGTAAGCCTAAACTTGTGCCTGTGCCCTCGAATCAGCTCGGGCTCACTTGCTAGGACACGGTTTGGCCTGCGTCTCACCTGCTAAAGCCACACTGCCAAGGCCGTTCAGAGTTCTGCCAGAAGAAGGAGGACATCCTTCAAGAGCCTACTTGTTCTTGCTCAGTGTGTCCCCCTCGAAGAAATCAACTCCTTGCCCCAAGACTTTTTGCATCGGCGATGCTGTACTGTAGGGCTGGGCCGAGCAGGGCACACGAGACAGAAGGGGATGTCCTTTCTCCTTTCCGCCGTGGATACCTTTTCAAACCAAACAGGGGCATTCCCCAAAGAAGTCAAAACACACCTTACTCTTCTTCTAAAATGTGTTCATCATTCCATTTGAATAATTCAAACAATAATAATTCCACTTGAATAACTCATTTCATTTTTATGGATAAGTGTTCGGAACAGCCAGCTAGGTGTTGAAGTCCTTTTTTCTGCACACAGCGCTAGTCCAAGTTTCACCAGTTCCCCAGGCTTTGCTCTGCACTTTGTTTGTCATCTGAGGAGACTGATGTGAGTCAGACAGCCCAGACTTTCGCCTTCCTTTGTTGGAAGATGTTTATGGACAGACAGCTCTCTCTTCTGACGGCAGCCACAGCTAGCCAGTAGATGTCATGCAGACTATGGGTATAAGGAACTTTTCTTCCAACATAGAGGTGTTTCAAGACTCATTGGGATGAGCGATTGCTGCCATCCATAGCCCCGCAATTCCAGCACACACAGCTTTCCACACAGCTTTTCAGTGAAACCGAATACCGTCCGCTATTTTCAGCGACACCGTAAGCACAGGGGGTTGTTTGCCGTTTAATCTACTTTCCAGAAAGCCTTCCACAGAAGCGGTAGAGCTGGAAGGAAACCTCTCTGCGCTTCTTTATTCCACACCCTTGCAGAACAGCCTGTTTACCCGTATCAAACCCACCCCAAACCTTTACAGATGAGTATCATCTCCAGTGGTGCTGACGTCACCACCTTACTCAGCAGACTGTCCCCGTACCCAGTGCTGGCTTTGGGGTTTTTTGGGTTATGCAATCGCAGAAACACGCATGCACAAGGACACGTGTACAAGCCACCTTTCTCCTGCTCCAGCCAGGGCACTGCTTTCACCACGTCTTATAGAAATGTGAAAACAAATGCAGGCAATTCATAAATTCAAGCTCCTGGAGAAGAAAGCTGGGTGTGTAGAGGCATCAGCAGCACCTGAGCCACACTTTCTAGGGCTTGTATGATTCCAAAAGCAAATCTAGCCTACCCTTGTTGAAGCTGAGTCCTTTGAAAGACTTCAAAGCCCCCGTGGAGAGGAGCCTTCAGTGCTGGCCGGCCAAGCTGCTCCGTCTCTACTGTTTCCCCAAACCCGTGAAGCTCTGAGCCCATGCAGCGAAGCATGCACAGGAGCTGACTGTGGACCAAGCTACCCGAAAAGAGAGGAAAGCAGTATGTGCACCACCTAACTCTCAGTGTGCGTCACCGAACTTTCAACACGCAGCTCCCTGCTTAGCAAACTGGTTGCCATCGGCCCCTTCAGTAAGACGGGTTGCTGCGTGAGACTGATCCAGCACAGGAATCGTTCGGGAGTTTCAGCTCTCCCTCTCTAGGGACCCCCTTGCCCCCGACCTTCTAAGAGCCCAGAGGGGTCAGCTTGCTCGCTTCATGCTTAAAGACAGGCAATGTGTGGTTTTCTCTTAACCACCCCAAGATACTCAAGTCGATCGAAGGGTTGTAAAATCAGCTTTATATTGAAGCAATCTACCTGGTTTTTTATAACTTTCCTTTATATATATATATATTTACAGACATGTATGTCTTGCTTCTGGCTTCTGACCAAGAGGGGAAAACTCCCAGCTCTCTTTACCTCAAATCTACTGGTTTTAATTATGAAAGCTTTTATTATTTTTACTGCTCTCCTCTGCATTCTCTCCCAATTTGTCAGCTTTGCTTTCATAACACTTGTGGTTGCTGATGACCAGCATCACAGTAACTCCTGCTTGCAGTTTCTTTCCAAAAAGACCGGTCCAGAGAGCTGAACAAGTTGAATGGACTGACACGTATCTGCTTGCCCCATGCCCAGCTTCAGGAAAGCCAAAGTCATCACGGACACATCGCCACAGCTACGTGGACCAACTCTTAAAAGATCAATTCCGTGTATGTCACAGCTTTTTGGGCAGCCTTCCAGTCTGACAGCTTGAGAGGATCCATTTCAAAACAAACAACAAAGGGACGACATAGATGGGAATTAAAGGCTTTAAAACAAAACCCATGCAGCAACCAAAGGGCCACAGGATTTGTGAGCTATTTTACCTCTCAACTCTCACCAGCAAGGGAACGTACATCAATGCTATAGGAATACCTTGTGTCCTGGGAGCCTGAAGACACAGTAGGAATCTCAATGTTGGATGAATGAATACAACAACTTCGAGAAAGAGGTAATGAATCCAAACATGGGATAAATAAGGTTATGTTCCAGGTACAGCTAAAAAGCTACTGCCTGAAAACCCTTACATTCTTGCCTATGTGGCTGCAGACAAGAGCTTCAGGGAGGTATTTAGCTTTGTTTTTACTCTAGCCCTCTCTTCCTTCCCCTTCCTTCCAAATCTGGAAACGTCAGACCACAGGGACAAGCAAGTCAAGCCTGTTGGTAGAAATGCTGTATAATGCAATGGTCTTGTTACACTGCTGATCCAGCCTCCCCTTGGACACCCCCGAAACCTAGCTTGGACCTCGCAGCTTTGCTGCACGGTGGAACACAGAACTGTAGCCATGAGTGGGCCAGAGAGAACAAATGGCCTTGAAGAGCTCTCGCAGAGCAGATCGCTCGCTGCTTTCCTCCTTCCCCACGGCCACAAGCCTTTCTGGTACATCTCACAGCGTACACGTTTAACCAGTCTCACAAGCACAGACGCAAAGGCAACAACAACGCGTCTGTGACGCAGAGCGGTCCCTTTGGATCCACAGCTTAAGGCAGAAAGGAACAGAGGTGTCCTGGGTAATTCGTATTGCTGTTAAAGAACACCCCCTCAAAGGAGAGCTGCACGTTGGCAAAGACCTGTTGCCACACCAGATGTGGTGGGCTAGGGATGGAGAACTGACAGTTTCGATGCTCCCATCTAACACTGCACGGAGCTGGCTTTGTCGACGCAGTCCTTGAACGGAGGGAGCTTCAGGGAGCCACTAACAGCCTCTTTGGAATTGGTCCCACCCAACAGGACTGAAGAGGGGCCAAGAGACAGAGGAGTCTCTTGCGAAGTATCCTGGGCTCCTTCTGGACTAGTGACGAGCAAGAGTGTCGTGCAACGACCTGATCTCAACGGCAACGATGTTCAGCTACATCTGGAGTCAAGCTAACGGCAACCCTGACCGTAAGCACTTCTGAGCGACGTCTGCACCTGAGCGGGTTGGACACGGAGTTGCACTCTCTGCCTTGAGGACGTATCTACCACCTGCAGGGACCCACACCGTGGAGGCAGACGCCTTTGCTCGCACAGACTGGGTAAATCTCGGCCACGCAACACAGTGCCGTCCAGCCTGCCAGCCTGGGCCTACAGCGCCGTACTCGTGGAAGGGAAATCTCCGTGCCACGCTGCTCAGCTCAGCTGATCGGGGATTAACTTGTGCAGACCTGGCCCAGGGGACTCGGCACTGCGCTCCCTGGCTCTGGGGACAGTTCCCACAAGAGCAGTTGAAACAGGTCTGCTCCGGGGATGCAGCATACAAAGTCTCGGGATGTCTCTGTCACCGCGCAGGTAGCTCATAACAAACAAGATCTTTTCAGAGGTGTGATGGGACTCTTCCTCCTCTGCTGTACGGGCCTCAAACAGTCAAACGTTAGGAGCGACACTTCAGAGCAGCAATATCTTGTCACGACAGACAAGTAGAGCGAGCAAGATTCACCAGCCTTGACTACTGCTTTGGTAGATGCATCTGGCTAAGCCATACATGTGCTTACATGACCTGGAACCCAAATCCAAACACCTCTGGGGACTCGTTAACATTTAACTTGTGTCAGAGCACAAAGAGCTGTGATGTTCCCTTTGTGGCATCAGATTAGGCCCCTTAATTAGTCCCGATTAATACACAATCCCCGGGTGCCATTAGCACGTTTCTATTGGCAATTTATTCACAGCAAAGGGTCACTTGTTCTAATTGCTCAAGCTGTCTTTTTCAGAAATGTAACAGTTGCTCTTGGGTAGAAGCAGTAGTACCAAACCACAAGTAAATAAAATAAAAAATATACCAGCTTTAGCACAGAACTTGGAGTGTGATCCAAAGGTCACGGAAGTCAGTGAAACCACTACAGTTGTCTTCCAGGGGCTTTGGATCAGGCTCCCGAAGAACAAATTTTTGCTACAGTTTCAGCCTTTTGGAGAGTTTGCTCAGCTATTTCGTGTCCACTCTAATTTAACATCCATAGCGAGTGATTCTCCAGCCCTGCCCCTGCATGGAACAGCTTGGTCCCATTAATTGGAACGGTTCTCACGAGCAAGCGCTCTTTCCTACACAGGCTGCATACCAAAGTCAGCAGTGTCTAAAGAGCAGTCCAGGAGGAGGGAAGGAGTAATTCCTAGCAGGGACACTTCCCCCTAAAGCTACAGCCAGTATTGGTGCCAGTATTTCGTACTTCGTTATCACCTACATCTCTTTCTTTCTTCACCTCTTCCAAAACTGCTTCCCTCTGTGCAATTTCTTGCAGGTGCCTGCAAGAACGAGGGGAGGAACCGTGACCTTGATTTTTCCTCCTTACGTTCCAGGACATTTTACCCTTCAAAGGTTAAATACTAAGAGCTCTGCCTGCTAAGAGATCGCACTGGCAACACGCTCCCACGTCCGGAGGAGAAGGAAGGTTTCTCCCATGTTCCCCTGGCTCAGTAGCACAGCAGCCTCAAAACCAATTGGCTCCACAGACAGAAGCAATGTCAGACTCAGCACAACTTTGCTGCCTTCTGCAAAGTAGCAGTTCATTTCACGGGGGCTGAATCTGCTCCGCAGATTGTAAAATGCTGCAGTAGCTTAATCTACAAAAGTTGTGGTGAAGACCAGTCCCACTTGGAAAATAGGCAGAAAATGCAACAAACACAACTGCACCTGCACAAACACAGGAGAATTTTTCTCCCCTCCCCACCCCACCCCATCCCCCCCAAAACCCCTCCCAAATAAGAGCACAATGATTCAGAAAAAGGCTGGGCCTATTAATCAAGACTTAATTTAATATCAGCAAAATTACATCACTCACTGGCATGCTAATGAATTCGTTTCCCAAGGTTTTATGCTAAATGCTCTTTCATGACCCTGAATCTCTCCCATTTGGCATCCCGCAGATTTTTAAAGACCTCTTCATAAAAATACAACATATACTTGACGATTGAAAGACAGTGGGAGAACTTTCTTTACCGAAGGAACAGCACAACACTAGACAGCTGCCAAGGAGCTTTTAAAAAGCCAAGATTTTATTCAAAGTTGTTACTGAAATTCAGGGTGGTCCCCCTGTACCAAATTTTTGGCATTTGAGCTCCAGTCCAGTGTGCTCACCGTATGCTGCAGATCAACACCAACACAGCAGTGGCTACGCAAAGTCACCTTGCTGCTTTGGCATCCCATCCTTGGAGGAGACAAGGACCAGCTGCTTTCAGGAAATGGCACACAGCTTCTAATGACCTTGCTTTATTTTGAGTGCATGGCCCACAAGTTTCAGACGAATCTAGAAGACTGCTTGTCAGGGACCTCTGAGAAGAGCACACCAAAGCAGAACCGCTAAAGCCACCATGGCTGAGGCTGGAGACGCTCCACTGCCACCTGCGGCAGCTCCGGACCTCTCAGAAGCGCAGGCAACATCAGACTCCATCACCCCAAGGACGGGGCCAGGAGACTTTTACAGATCAGCAAGGAACACAGCAAGGGGCAAAGGAACAGCGGGATGCAAAGTCAGAGGGACTGGAAGGAGCGAGGGCAAGATCTGCCGCTGTGAAGGAGCACCCGTCTCCCGGCCAAGCAGCGCTGCTCCACAGGCACATCCATCTCTGCCTCAGCATCAGGCTCAGCTCTCCAGGAGTCTGGAAGCAGCAAACGAGGCCATAGGGCAACTCGTGCTCTTGCCAGCTACCTTGCCTATGCGTCAAGCTGAGCTGGGGTTTGCCACAAGCTGAAAGCCTCTCTCTCGGAGCTGAGCGTTGGCACTCGCTCCTGAATTTTAGTGTAAGGCCCACATCAACATCTAAATTAGAGATCTATTTCACTAAAGTCAAACTGAGCCTGAGGTAGCTTGGATAGTTGTGGGTAAAGCTTTTTAAAACAAGGATTGTTGATTTTTTTACTCACTTACCATCTCACACTTTATCTTGTCCTTCAAGCAGTTATGATTAGCCTGTAGAATATTAGCCTGGCTTGTTTACCCAAGGTTGCTTCCAAGTTTCACGTTGAGCAAGAGCAGTGCTGCCGAGGGCCTGAGCCAAACCTAGTGAAATCCCCCCCAAAAGCCGCATCGCTTTTAATGGGCTCTGCGACAGGTCTCAGCTATTTCAAGAGTAAAAGTGCTCCGTTCCTACTGCCACAGCATTGGCAGGTGGAGGACAGCACGGTGGCCAAATGGCAGGAAGATGCGGGGACGTAGCCTGGGGTATGACCAGTGGATCTCAGCAGGAATTCCTAATTCCAGTAGTTAAAACTGAGCTACCGCTCTCGAGTACAGCCTGTCAGCAGAGGAATTATCACTGTCGTGACACTAGGCCTGTTACCTCAATGAGATGTTAAAGAGTGGAGTAGCTTACATCGTACGAGCTCAGTCACTAGGCACAGAGCCTTTGTTATTTCCCTCAAGACTGTTGTAGGACAATCACATTGAACTTCCACTTTTCTTTACTGGGGGCGGGGCGGGGGGGAACAGGAAAAGCCTTTTAAGTCTAAGAACTGAGTCTTTGGTGATCATATCATAGCTTAGCAGAGGGGAAAGACCTTCTGAATCCTTCTTCCCTGTTGTCCCTCTGAAGCTGGAGTAGAAGTCCTTCCTTCCTTAGAAAGTAGACATCTGCATGGGAGACAGCCATTCCTAACGTCCCAGACACGAGCAAAACTCCAAGCAGGTTTTGCATCTTATTAGAAAGCAACAAAACCATGGAAGCGCAAACTCAGAGGAGGCTGGGCATCCCCCGAACCACGCTGCTTCCCAGAGAAACCGACCGCTTGCGTGCACAGCAAACGCAAGGTGAACCCAGTTCACCTCTCGCTGTACTCAAGTAACTCAGGCGTCATCCCAGCCATCCCAACGGGACCACGTGCGTGTGAAACAAGTCTTACAGTGTCCACATCTTAACAAATGGGGAATTACATTTTTCTCCCCGTCTTGGCCTTTACTATGGGTTACCACACTTCACCCACTGTTCTTCAGAAAAAGGGCATGTTTATTCATCTGCTGGGTAACGTTGCCTAATGTTATCCGTCCTGCACAGGTACACGTAATCAAAGGTATCTAAACATCCTCCAGCGCATCACCGGGCAGCACAGCTAACCTCTGTCGTTCTCTCTTTGTCTCAGCCCAGCAGGAGAACCGCGTCCATGGCATTTTCCTCTAGCAGGGTTGTTTGCGTTGCACTTCTGGGTCTCCTGACGCATTGAAAACGCACTTTAAGTCAAGCCCTGCACAGCATGACGACGGATGGAGTGATGTGAGTGACTAACGGCAATTCTTTAAAGGGCCCCGGCATGCGTAGCACTCGGTATGCATAAATCACTCCTAAGAGCAACTGGAATAAAGCCTGTGACTAGCAGCGCAGGATCCTAAAATGTGTCTGAAGTGCTTGGGAAGGCTTTGCGGTGACACAGCTCTCCCTGCACTGAAACACGCACAGCGATGCTCTGGAAGCCTGGTCATCCATTCCCCTTGATAGCTTTAAAATAGACCAAGACAAATTATATACTTTGCACTCAGTCTGTGCTGATGCAGAAAGAATCGTTTTCCAGAATTCTTTGTTTATTACTGTTTACAGCCTGTGTCCCACTGATGTCTGCATGGTACATCTCCCCATTGGCTTGTTGGGGGGTCTCTGCTGACATTTCCCTGGGCTTTTTTCGGCTCTGAAATCTCTGCACTAATTACACCTGCTGAAACACGAACCTTCTGCTAGTAGGGAAGGGATAAAAATAATGTTGTTGTCCTCTTCTTGTGCATGGACCCGAGTGCTATTTAGGAATCGGTCCTATTCCAAAGCGAGACTTTCATTCCTGGGCTCTGCTGTCCTTGGTACAGCCCAGCCATGGGCCAGGCTGTAGTGTTTTGGATGGGAGCTAGTACTTTTGTTGCTCTGTCTTACCTTGTAGTGGCAATTTCTTGGGAAACGTCCTGGCATGCCAGAACCAGTGGGTTCATTCATCAGGTAATTCCTTAATCTCACCAAAGGGCCATGCAGCAGAACAGCAGTTCTACAGCCCTCCAGGCTGAACACCCTCTGACAGTAGCAGCGCTGCTTCAGAGGGACCCGTCCTGCCCTAGGACACAGCTCTTGCTTTGCGCTCTGCAGCAAAAAATTGGCTCTGCCTGGCATTCCAGCCCCTGGAGGAGAGGGAAGCATGGGCTATAAGGGAAACATTGACTGCACACTGAACATACTTCACTGGCCCCTTGGGAAAAGTCACTTTGCCAGTTCACAGCGTGGGGGATCAGCAGCAGGCTTACCTCTGGTCCAGTTCAGGCTCACCCCTAACTAACCACATGGAGTCGCAAAGACTTCTGCTGGCCAGCCTTTCAAACAGCATTCCCTTTTGCTGGGTTGCCTCCATTAGGAGCCTCAACTGCAGACAGCAGATGATGCTGGTGTCAGTGGCCCAGACCCCAGCTGGGCTCAATTACATTTGTAGGTGACCTGCACCGCTGATGCTCGGGCCCAAGTGCCTCGCGTTAGGCATTGAGATGAGGACATCACACTGCCTGCAGGACTGAAAGGTTTAACTCTTCTGAGAGGAAGCATGTGGCAGAAGGAACGCTAACGTTTCTCGTGCTATGGGTGACCCTGCAACAACAGCAGCTCTGACCTTCTCGAGTAAGTTTGCTTTACGTTTCACCTCCCTCGCACACGGACCGACAGCTTTTCTTTCTAGCTCTGCATCGGTTTTTCCCCCGTTACGTACTCCCAACGCAGTACCTTTTCCCCTTTGGCGCTCCTCGGCTGCACTGAGAGGCTCCTGCCCCCCGCGGTCCTCTTCCCCCCCCAGGCCCCCCTGGCCCTCGAGCAGAGCAGCCCCGCAGAGCTGCAGGGCCACGGCCGCAGCCCCCGCCGCGAAGGCACCGCTCGCTGCTGGAGCGACGCTGCTCTCTGCTGGGCGACCAGCGCCTGTGCGGGCTGCTGCCTCGCTGCTCCAGCCTGCTGCCTTCTTCGCCTTTTTTCTTTTTTTTTGCGGGGGGGTAGGTTGCGGGAGTCAACGTGCCTAGGCGGGGATAGTCTCTTCTTAGCGTTTTACCGAGTCAAGTCACGCTTGTGTTTGAGAGGCAACCGGCCACAGAGCATTCACACAAACACACAGACACCTACAATCCCCTTCTGACCGTTGCGTGCCCAGCAGGAGAGGTCAAAAGCAGTTTTCGCCACGTACAAATATTCAGCCTTGTGCACAGCTCCAGCGTGCTGCCGGTTTACCTCCCTTACCTATGCACGCGCAGGACACAAATGGTCCAACCTCCTTTCTTGCCCCAAGGGCTTTATTCACTTGTTCTCGGAGGCTTCATCCCCTCTTGGCTCCCATCACAAGCAGGACCAGGTCTCTGACTGCCTCCCAGCTGGGTTTCTGCTCCATCCAGACAGCCTTCGGGCCACCTCCTCCAACAGCCCCCGCCACCTAGTTGGTTTCAACATTTCAGGGCTCAAGTAGTGTCCTGAGGCAAGGCAGGAGCCCCCAGACCTTTCTCACTGCTGCCCACCAGCCCTGAGCATCTCCAGTGGCTTCTGAGGGGGTCAGCCTCTCGGGTGCCCACTAATACTTGCTGTCAGTTATGCTGTTACAGTTGGATCTGGTCGCCGAATAAGATGTCTCCCTTTCAAGCACCTCAGGCCTTTCATGGTTTCTACACATCCCAGAAAAACTCTCCAGTTTTCCCCTCATTGCTGGTTTCAGGAGACACCCCGGAGATTTGAGTGTTTCCCATTTTCCCCAGCCATTCCCTGGATGAGGTACCGCACAGGCCAGGTCCAGGAGAAGATGAGATTTCCACGTCTCCATGGGAAGAGTCTTGTGACTCTTGCTCTTACCCTCACCCCTGATTTCACTGCACCGGAGTCCTGCCTGCAGCCAGTCCCTGTGCAGTGGGGGGGTTGCAGCACAAAGCCCCCGCGTCCCCGTGCCTGGTTCCCTTTCCCTGCCCAGAAAGCCACTCTCCTCTGTATCCTCAGTCAAGCTGTCATTGCTCAAAGCCTCTGCTCCAGACACCTGAAGTGTGTCCCCTGCAGAGAAAGAGTCCAGGATTTTGCTGACAATGGTGGGTATCAAAGGAAGAACTTGCAGAGCCTGCAAATATCCTGAAGTGACTGCCGCTTAAATGGTTTTTTTCCACGATGTCTGTCCCACGCCCCTTCCCTGGCATCTGCACCCCACACCCAGCTGCAGGGCTCTGGTCCCCTTTTACAAACTCAGATGTCCCCAGTGTGCCCCTGATTTTCCCATTTCCCCTCACAGGCCGTGAAGTCAGCCACGTGCCTTCGAACCACTTGATGCTCTCTGGTGTTTGTTTGCCACCTTTCTACCTCCATGTGCTTGCTGCCTCCTCATGTGGTACTTTTCACCCATGGCACAACATCTTTCTTACTTGTGCCACAGACAAAATTTGCTGCGGTTTGGCTTTTCAGCATGTGCATCTTGTTTTTTCAGAAGGTGTGAATTTTAAAACATTAAAGTGCACTTAGTTTCATTGGAATAAATTGGTGCCTAGTGTTGGTTGATTGAATACGGGCTGCTATGTTTGACGATAACTCCACTGGTCAAAACCAGTGTATGTATTGGTCCTTGAGTTATAGTAATCCCATGTCCTAGAGGAGAACACCTAAAAGCAGAGTCCTAGGTGATCTGTGATGTGACATTGAACTGAGCTGTAACTACAATGTGTTTGGAATAAGTGGTATCTTCAAGGCATAGCTTTGTGTTCAGTAATAAAATAATTTAAGGAAACCATGTCCAAGCAGTTGAGATAAGTGCATTGGTAAGAAAAAAATAAATCTGTCCGTGGTGTTCTCATCTGAGGTACCACTGCTGTCTTCCTGATCAATGGCGAGAGTTTGCTCTCTTCTGGAGGCTGAGAGGGGTCCGGGTCAGGGTTATGGCCAGGGGTCAGATGTCAGCTATGGTGGGACAGAGGCCATGGTTTGAGGTAAAAAGTCAGGTGTCGGGGTCAAAGGCCAGGGGTTACAGGTCAAAGGTCAGGGGACGTAAGGTTGGATGTCAGGGTCAGGGGTCATAATTCAGGACCAGGGATCCCAATTCACATGTCAGGGTTACAGGTCAGGGGTCAAGGGTTACAGAGCAGGGGTTGCAGGTAGGTGTCAGGGGTCATGAGTCAGGGTCAAAGGCCATGTGTTGGGTGTTAGGTGTCATCGGTCAGTGTCTAAGAACAAGTGTTGGGCTCAGGGGTCATGGATTGGTGTCAAAGGTCACAGGTCAAAATAAAAGGTCACATGTCAAGAAAATGTCTAAGGTCACAGGTCAAGGTGCAGGTTGGGATTTAAGGGACAGGGTCACAGGTCAGGGCCAGGGGTTACAGGTCACATCAGATGTCAGGAGTCGGCTGTTGGGATCAGGGGTCATGGGTCACAGCTCAGGAACAAAGATCAGGGGTCAGGTCAAGGGTCTGGGGTCAGGGTTAGGGGTCATGGTTTAGGGTCCGGGGGTGTTATGCCTTTGGGCAAGAGGTCAAACACACATTCTGCTGGGTTTCCTGCTTGCCAAAACAGTGATCGTTTTGTACAAAACGTAGGTAATCCTAGCCAGACATGTTCTACTTTGACCAAAACCGTTGTCTTAGTAGAAGATTAGATTCTCAAGTGTTGTAAACCAGCAAAGCTGTGCCGATATCACCAAGAGGTGATTTATTCCAGATGAGGATTTGGAGTAGCAGCTGAGGCCTTTCAGGTTGAGTTGGAAGAGTCTATTTGGTGATCAGACACCCATTTTAACAGATAGCAGTTTGATTAAACAATCCAAAGGCAGTCTATGTGACAGGAATCTGATAGGAAGAGAAGGATGAAAAATCAACCAGAGATGGAGATTGAGAAGGGTTTTGTTCACTGGGATTTGCAAAGAAAGATTTAAAAAGAAACGTGGCTTGGGAAATTGCTCAGTAGAAAGTTAAAGACCTAGTGAAGTACTTCTGAGAGACATCTGTCACAGGGGTCTAAAAGGATGCAAACAAAAAGTGAGAGCGAGAAAATAGGCCTAGAGATTCATCCCAATTTCCATTTAAATCAATGGCAAGACTCCCGTGGGCTTCATGGAGAGATGGCAAGAGCCCAAAGTATTTAAACATGGCCAAGGGCTCTCAGCAGATGATAACCTTGGCTTTGGGACTGACTTCCCTGGCACGTCACTGACATCTCTCCTTTGGGATAGCCACACCACGGTGCAGAGATCTCTTCTGTCGCACACACAACGTGGGAGATCTGCTTACTCCTCTCTCCCTCCATGCACGTGACCTTGTACTTGCTGAGCATGCGAGCGTTAGGGACTCTGTTGTCACTCCACCAAACATTTGTCCCTTGACCGCTCCTTTCTTATTCCCTTGACCTTTTATAGACGGGGTTCCAGCTCTCTCCTGCCCCTTCACAGCAAGACTCTACAGCATCAGAGGCTGAGGACGGGAACACTTTGGTGGTCACTATCTTAGGAGGCTAAATGCACTGCCTGTTTGTAAAACGCTGCTGCAGCCAGTTTTAGAAACGCAGGGTTTTATCACCCTTATTCACTCCACCCCCCAGGCATTACTCAAAAGAGACTCAGTCTTTCTCTTTGCCTGTGCCATAGCTCCAGACAAAAGACTTGGAACTTTCCATCCGTCTGCACTTGGAAATAGTGGAAATTGCCATTTCTGAAAGGGGTTAATAAAATCTCAAACAGAGAGTCCAGCAGAACATTTGAAACATTTGCCAAAGCCTTGCAGGACGGCTGAAACACTAGCTGTCCCAGGGAAGCATTTTTACTGAATCTCTTCACGTCAAATAAAACACACCTCTGGGTAAGCTTGTGTTTCAGCATTTTTAATAAGAGAAGATATTATACCTCTGCCGAGGAAATAAGGATTTAGCGTTTTGGAATAGACTGCCAAAGAAAGGGGGGGAGGCGTTAACAGAATCCTCTTCAGGACAAAAATGGGGAAAACTTCATCAGAGTGAGAATGCTGGCAAATCTGGGAAAAGGAACATCAGTCAGTAGCTTGGGTGGTAGGAGTAGCAATCTTAGCCTAGCAAGTTCCCATGGGACTTGATTGGAATGAAAAATTAGACCAACATATTTAGCTGGGCCGGAGAGATGATTTATTTTTTCCCGACTTGCTCATCCAGTTGCTCGAATGATTCCTGCCACCTTCAACAAGAGCGGAGGAGAAGGCAGCGCCAGGAAAGCAGGGGCTGTGCCTTGGGATCTTTACATACAGAAACCCCTGAAAGCCTTACATCAGTCATCTTTTATTTGTCCTCCTGAGATCTTTTGGGGACTTGCGGTAGACTAATTGAACTGGCCTTATTCCCAAACCAAAACGGAGTCTCCGAAAATCTCTCAGATAAATTTGGAGGCATCAATTCTCCTGTTTCTCTTCCAGCCATGTCTCCTTTACCTCCGTAAAGTCCTGAACTGATCTTAAAGATAGACCCCCGTTTTGTCATTGTTTTTTTGAGTTCCGCAGCTTGTGAGATTTGAAAGTAGAGGTTGTCTGTTTTCAGCAGAGCAAAGGAGACTGAAGAGCTACTGGATCCAGACATGCTTCAGGTTGTGTCTGCCCTGGGATGGGTGGAAAGAAGAGGATTGTTTGCAGGAAGATGTGGAAGGGCTGATGATGAGGGTCTGCATTCCCACATCAGGGTGATAGGTGCCATTCTGAACAAAGGGCTAGATGTGAAAAGGGGAAAGCCATTCCAGCCTGGGATGCAGGTATAGTGTATGGAGAGCTGCTGGAATATGCTTGGAGGTTAGACTGAAGCAGTGGATCTGGAAGAAATGCTACAGTTCATTTTTCATCCTAAAAGGCCTGCTTGAAGACCTTCAAGGGCTCACCAGTTTTGCCTCCTCCTCAAGCTATGGATCTGCTGGATTCAAGACACAAAGAAGCATCAGGTGCTCAAGCTGAAAAGCTGCCACATGGGCTGTACAAACACGTCATGCAAAGAGACCGTTTGCCCAAGTGGTTCTCAAAACGCACTCTATGAAGGGTCTGAATAAGCTGCACTTCAGCTTTAGGGCCAAAATGATGGTTCTTCCAAGGAAAAAGTGCCACGGGCCAGCAAGCCTCTCAGAGCATTTAAGAGAAGTCTTAGGGATTCTTGAGATTGTGCCTAAAAGCTTGTGGTTTTGCAAAGCCATTGTAGGAGCTGGATACCACCAGAACATGGAAGTGCACTGGCTGCGGCCCCGTTCCTCCAGCAATTCCTCCTGGTCCAGCTGCCCTGGCGTAGGCTCAGTGCCAGGGGGTCCCTGGGAAGTTGAACCAGCTTTGCCACGCAGAGAGCCTGTGAGATAAAGCGAAAGCATTCCCAGCCATGTCAACTCCTTAGCAACGGATTTCAAGTATTTTCCAGTTCTTTCTGCAGTTTTTTTCATGAAATTGGAAACATTACAAATCTCCCTTTCAAATGCATTTTTCATGACCGTGTGAAAAAAAAACGTAGTTAATGTGGTTTACATTTTTTTATAATAATGAGTATACTATTAAAATATGCATGTCTCTAAAGAGCATAGTGATCATCAGGCTTATTATTCAGAGACAGACAATAGCAATATTAATGAGGCTCAGACATCTGTCAAATTAATCTGTAGTTTAAAGTTCAGGAAACAAAGGCAGGGTTTAGTTTTTCTAACTGTGATTTCCCATTTCTGTCAAAATCTGAGTGGCTGTGAGTTGCTGAAAAGAGATTAATTTATTTTTTTCAAGAGTTTATATGACCATACCGATGAGGAACTTCGAAAAGTTGATGTAGTGGGTCTGTAGAGAAGACTCTCCCTGAGCTTGCCACTTTGGCACATGAAATCCAGAGCAGTTCAAACAGCATAAGCTTACAGCAGACTTGGGGGAAGTCGATTCCACGGGCATCCGTTACTAGTGTGTAGAAAACCTCCTGTGCATTCGAATTCATGGGATATCCCCTATCCCTTTCCCAGAAACAGGGATTCACTCTTGCCGTCGTATCAGGGCTGTCACTCTGTCCTCTTGCCAGAGCTCAGGCTTTAGCCATGCTCTGCACGTGCGTCTTGCTGTGCTGTACAAAACAAGTTGCTGGCAGTTTTCTACCACGTATCAGAAGATACAGGCTTCTTGAAACAGTTCCTTTTCACAAGGAAAACTTTCCAAAGCAAAGTTCTTCTGGGGTTCAGGAGTGAATTTTTACTCAAAAATCATTAGCATGTCTTCGAATAGATAATTAACTGTTCCCTCTTTAAGAAGCCAGATCAAACAGCTCCTCAGCAAAAAAGATTTTTGAAAAATTGTGTCATCCACTTGGAAGAGTCTCAGGTGATTTTAAGCTCTTCTTTACCTCCATTCATCGCTGCTAGCAATGCTCTTCGTGTGGGCCATTTGGTTGCTGCTTATGCTCACGGGTGCATGCCTTTAATTATTATTCAGACTTTTGCTGGCATTATTTGAATAGGTACGAGAAGTTGTAAGTCTTCCGTTGTTTATATTTGGAGGATCTTTGAATTTGAAGCAAGATCTGTTCAAGCTACCTACAGATGTGGTTCCACCTATGAGGAACTTCTGAGAAATCAAGTTTGAAGTGCTGCTCCTAGTTCTAGAGTTCAGACTTCTGGAAGTGAAGACTGCCCTGCTACTTCTCCTGCCATGGGAGAGCCACTGCGATGGACGAGTTTGGATAGAAATAAGCTGAGAAGTTCAGGTCCTGTGTCAGGTGAATGTGTGGGGTTATGTGATAGTCCTGGTAACGAGCATATTACTCCGACTGGCATTATTTTAGTGACCTAAGCTCAAAGTACTCTGAGATCCCCTACTGAACTTGATGTGGAGCAGCAGTGAGACAGCTCTCAGAAAGGGATGCCTGCTAGCTGCCGTCGTCAGCTCCACACTAGCCACCTAGAAGAGGAGATATCTGTGCTCCACTACTCATCAGCTCGTTTTATTGGCCTTTTGTGGGTTCTTCAACTTTGTTGTGCAAGTGAATGAATAATAAAAAGTTTTGTCTAGCAGTCTCAGCACAGAAGTTGGCAGCCAAGACCTCTCGGGCTCTAGTCCCTCATCTGACACCGAGCGCATTTCTGTTTGAACAAGTCACTCCGTTTCTTTGTGTTATGATTTCCCCTTCTGTACAGCTCTGTGCACACGCTGACATGCTGGGAGGATTAGACTCATTTAGAGAAGAAATAGCTGAGAGGAAAAATGCCTTCCTACTGCTGAACATGATTAAAACTTTATTATTCTATACATTTTGTACAATCCGGAATGTGGTATTCAGAAACAGATACATTCTTCTTTCTTCTCTCTTTCTAAATTCTACAGGGAATAGTCCAATAGTAGCCACTTTTCTTGCTAAGCTGAACAAGCGAGGGCATTTTTGGAACATTTCTAGACATTTTCAAATACATTCTGTCCTGCTTACCTTTGCTTATCAGGGGAATATAATGGAAAAGAGCCAAGTTCATTGTTTAGAACAACTAGTGTCAAAAAAGGTGTTAACTGTAGGCTCCAACTATTTCTGCAGTTAGGAAAATCAATAATCATAAAGACGTGGTTACACGTGAAGGAAACGATGAGACACAAGAGATGCCTTTGACTTAATAGTGTCTGAACACAAGAAGCTACAGGAGTGGGAAAGGGGTTGGGAGTTGATTAATGCGTAATGGTTAATGCTTGGGAGAACAGAATTTGCAGCCATTTGAAGTGCCTCTTGGGGTTAGTAACTTGCAGAACGTAGCTCATTTTTCTGTTGCTTTCGAAATACAGCCTGCAATTTGCATGGACAACACAGTGAGTGAGTGGCTTTAACCATAAACTCAGTTTCTTTACATAATTATGGCTATTCTCTTCATCTGAAAGTATATCACCTTGTAGAAGGCCGTAAATCACCAACACACACGCTCCTTGTAAGGGTTCCTAAGCACACATCGTATCGGTGACGACGGGTCAGATTTGGGAAGGAACTAGAGTGCCTAAGGAGCTGGCAAGCACTTAAGGCAGGACAAATATCTGCACTGACTAGACCCCTAACTAACCTCAGAAGTGGACAGGTAGGCATCAACCAAAAACGGGTGAGAACCGTGCTTGTTTCAACAACCAGCGGCAAGGACGTCCACACGGGAACTTGTGTTCCTGCACTCCGTGTTCAGCACTGGAGGAGTCCACCTTGTGTGCACTGATTCCTCCAGCTTGTACCAAGAACATCGACAACCATATTTGAGGAATGATTTAATTAAAGCCAGCTGTGATGACTGTCAATGCAACAGCTACCTCTTTTTCAGCCCCGCTCCTGCTTTGGCTCGTCTAGTAAAGTCTAGGGAGTACAGTAAATAACTCCGGGCCACTAGAGCATTTTGCGTTTGTAAGGAATTCTGCAAATATTGTCAAGTTGGTTCCAAACTAATTCAAAGCAACATAACAACAATCTAATATTTACAGGAGTTGGAGGACCGCGATATTTGCAATCAGATAGAGTATCACCGATTAAAACCAAATTCATTCCCTTGCCTCGTTTTTAGGTGCTCTTCCTCACTGAGATTATCTGCCCAATTTCATCATGATTTACCAAAGAGAGACACCTCCTTTATACCTTTCCCAGCTCTAGAAACAGTTAAAGCGTAATCCTCCTGACAAGCCAAAAGAGATAAAGATAACTCCTAGCTTGCTGAGCCATTGCCAGCAATGGGTAGCTTGCCTTGACTTGGCAGTTGATGCACTTGTTACGTTAACCTCCTTTTTAGCACATCCCCAGCTCCAGCTTTACCCTGCCGATGACATTAAAAAGTTGCATGTTTACCATTTTTTTCCTCACAGAAACTAATTTTCAAAACACACTTTTAAGGAAATTTCACAACCCAGACTGGTGGGTCCACCCGTGCTATTGGTTCTGTGGTTCAGTTACAAAACCAGTTAAATCACGATCCAGAAGTCAGCAGTACCAAGGGATCATCTTAGAACAACATTTACATGACTGCCTTAGAATTGAAATCGTAGGTGTTTCTGAAAATTTTACCAGAGAAGTGGAGTCGTGCCCTGGATTCAAAACTTCAGAAAGCAGGATCTGGCTTCACATAACTTTCCTCGATTACTTTAGTGTCTCTTAAAAAATGAACTCAATAAGCCCACTTGTCAGGAGAGGCATTTTCAGGAAAATTCGAAACAGGACAGCAGCGTTTCTGCTCGGGTCAGTCTTTTCTGGCGGGAGTACTGTGAGATGTCTCTGAAATAATAAGGTGGGGTTTTTCCCCAGAATAATCACTGCAGGCCTT
>NW_010972537.1:28673-29918 GCF_000737465.1 Haliaeetus leucocephalus
CAAGTACCTACAATATCTGTTTTCAAAGTACCGGCTCGAAATCAAGGACTGGCAGTGGCCATGTCAAAGAGGTGTTGGTCTGAGGCAAGAGTATATCACAGAAGAAAAATATGTAACTCTCATCACTGTGGGTATGGGTTTATATGACATTAGATCAGAGAGGCCTGAAGTGATGTGTCCAAGGAGGATTAATAAATAAGTTAGAGGAGTCAGCAATAAATCTGGCAGACAAATTCAAAGTCATCTGAAAACCCGGCATGGACAAATCATGCCTGCTGGAGAACTTTCTGTCCATAGGTGCTCATGAAAGTGCCCAGTCAAGAAATCATTTTTATGCTCATTTCGGATAAAGAAGGTGTATTGCATTTTAAGCCCACTTCTTACTGTCAGGTTACCTGGCATCCGCATGGGAGTCTTGCCTCAGATGCTGCGGGGATACTATTTTGCCAGTGTGCTACTTGACTTAAATTACAAAGATAGTTCCTGTATTTTGAAATATTTGAGTATTTTGTTATTGTAGTAACAGTGTTGGAGCCACGATAACCTAAGGATATAAATAAGGAAAAGTCTGTAGGAAGGGACATTATGAATTGGTGTAAGAAAAGCTATCCCCTCTCTCTGTGACCCTTGCTCTGTTGAAAGGCTTTCACTTCTGAGTTGTTCCCATATAGACATCTCAGGCATAATCCGTCCTCAAAAAGAAGTCTGTAGAGCTATCGAGTGACACAGCCAGAAGACTGCACTGATTTCCGTCTGACCTAAACCATATCGTCTTCCACACCACCCTACAAAGGATCATCTGTGACTAGCTTTTTTTCTGCTCTCAGTCTGTACCGAAAGGTTAAGAAAGTTGCAGTGAAGTGCCTAGAGCCCTAAGGAAAATACTCCCAATGACAGCAGCTCTGCTGTCAGATATTTTAAATGTCAGGCACGCAGATGTGACTTAATTCCAAGTATAATATGCTTTGTTTTCTCCATCCATGTTATTTCATTGTAGTAGAAATCAGTTTGTTTCTTTCCCCCTCCCGTGACATCCAAGTTATTGCTGGTTGGCATCTACATGCCACATACCTGTGTGGTACAATGCAAGAGGTTTTTTTAAGAGACCAAGATCATAATTCATCTCAGGGAGTCACCTGTATAGAGGGAGTCATCAGCCCAACACACCGAAGGAACTGGACACATAGAGCTATGCTGTACGGGGAATTTCTTGTTACCTGCACCGCTAAGGCAGATTCAAGGGAC
>NW_010972537.1:29928-129750 GCF_000737465.1 Haliaeetus leucocephalus
TCCAAATACATCTTTTTGTCCTCCTTTGTCCATTACCTGAAAAATAACCGGGGACCACAGTTCTTATGGGCTTGCAATGAGGCTTGCGCCCTCATGCCACTAAGGGGCAGATCCACACAGAAAATGCCTTTGTGAATCTTGTTCCCAGTGAATTTTGACCCGTCTCCCTCCGCCTGTGTCCTTCAGTAATCCCTGGACACTCCAAAACTTAACTGGCTCATGAGCTCTTTGGTATCATCTATCTTGCTAATTGCTGTGATGAGGTGTCCTCAACCTCACTCCCTGCTGTGACTCCACAGTTGCTTATTTTCTATCTGACCTGCTTAGATGTGTCCCACAGTCCTCTGGGCTGATTCCCACGGTGCTTCCAAGTAAACATGCAGGAATGGGTGCAGTGATTTACAGAGTGCTGCTGCCATCGGGGGGGGACTATTGGCAGGTGACTAAGCAAGCCTGTTCCAGTGGCAGAGCAGACACAGTGAAAGGGAATAGGTTTGTGACCTGCAGGCAATGTGTCGTGACCTTCTGGCTTAAAATATCGCTGGAATGTACAAGGTCTTAGTAGGTATGTTAAGAGATAGAAGAGAGTAACATGCTTGCAACAAGAAAAGCAGACATTATCTCACGCTGGAAAACACACTGGAAAGAGAGAATACAACGCCTACATGCACTGGAACTACTTTTGCTTTTTGAACCTGTCTTCAGGATTTCTGTTGCCCTCAGCGAGCTTTGGATCAGCTTCTTAGCTAAGGAGGCAAATCACCAGAGCTTGAGGAGAAAGAAAAGGGACTAATAGGACACAATGACATTCTTAGAAGTTAAAATACTGGGGGAGGGAGAAAAAATTCTGTTGTTAGTGATTGTACTGATAGCAACCTGGAGGTGAGCCTTTTCTGGAACGGCAAGCACAATTCCTCATTTCTACCTGCCTTCCTGAACTTTGGTCTTGTCCGTGTCTAGCTTTGAGCTGTACAGGCCGGGTGAATTTCCTATTGCAGGGACCCAATGGTTACAGTGAAAATATGTCCACTCAGTGCTGACAGTGGGGAGTAGAGCCTATCTTCCTTGAACTGATATGGAGGATTGGAATCTGCACGGTGCCCCTGTGTGATAAATATATATCCAAGTGGTATTGAGCTTAAGTGCATTGAGAGAACCCTGTGAGGTCGAGTTTTGGTGTTAAGGATTATGATAGCTCTTTTTTGCCTGTGTTACCTTCTACATTCCTGTGTATTTAAAATGGGGAATCCAAGGAGAAAAAGGTTAGGGACCCGCAGATGATCACAATTTCTCTGTGCTGACTAAAGGAAACTTTGGCTCTTGCAACCAGCTGCAGTGGCCTCAAGCTTGCTTCATGTTGTGCCATGGTGTCAAACCAACCTCCAGCAAGACCTATCAGCAGCAGAACACGCAGGGTGAAGATTCATATACTGCAAAGACTCGTCATGCAGAAGCCTATCTGAGCAGTACCTCGGCATTGTGCTGTAAACACTGTAATATTCAGTGAAGACACGCTGCAAAACACAGCAATGAAGAATGGGAGATCTTTGCACCATCCAGCTGCTGCTGAGATCCGCTTACTTGCAGGCAGCTAGGGGGCTAATTTATATATGATTTGTTGACAAGCCTGGGCTTGACTAGGGAGAAAGGGGAAGGGTAATAAATGAGTGCCCTCTTGACCTTAATACTTAGGTAATATTTAAAGCCTTTCCATGTTGAAGAGAAGTCCAGAATACCTCAGGCAGAGGGAAGATCCTGTTTTTCATGGCAACGACTATGTTTTGGAAAGTATTTTCTTTCAAGAGAAAACAACTCTACAGTATTTTTGCAAAACAAAAAAGTGTGCCTTCTGTCGATGTTTTATAGCTGCTGGGACTAGCACAGAACGTAGGATGCGCAACCTCCCATCAGCGTGGGGTCTAATGCCGACCAGAGCTCAACAGCACGTGGGACAAGGACCGGCACCACTTCCCAGGAAAGTGCCAGAGCCCGGTACCAATCAGCAAGGTGTGTGTTGTCTCCTTTACCTGGCCAAATTGTCCCCCTAGCAAAACATAATAGCATTTTAGCGGAAAAGAAGTTTGGTGAAAATAGGTTGACAGTTCTGTAAAAGTGCCTTTGAACTTCCAGAGACAGTATTGTAGTGGCATGGACACCAATTTGTATTTTGGGGTCTATATTTTCATATTCTCATCAGAGGAATTTGCTAGAAATGGGACAAAAGTTCCCTGGACTGTGGAAGACTGAATTAATCTTCCTTCTGTTTACCTCTTGACAGACTGTAACATCCATATTCAATTGTGAAGTGTTAAAATGCTTTTGTAATTGGTTTGTAATTGCATTTTGGTTTTGTAACTCCTTTGTTTTAAGTTGTCTTCTGGCTCACAGAATTTGCATGTCTGCCATAGTTCTCTAGGCATGGCTAATAAGCAACCTCCCAAGAGTCATGAGAATTGCTGTGGAAATAAACAGGAGAAATGTACTGTGAATAACCAATTAAATTAACGTTAATTAGACAGCTTATAAGATTCTTTTTACAATGGGTCTTCTTTGCATAGCTTAGTGAGGATGTCTCTAGCAGGTTTTAGTGGGTTTTGTATTTTCCACGGCACATAAATTTTCAGCCTCTTGCAAACTCAACAAAAATTGCCTTTTTATATACGTGAACATATGGAAACTGAACTGAAGTAAAAATTAATATTTATTAAGGTTTCCACAGCCATGAAGTAAAGCTCTGGTTACAGTCTGTTCACGGTGATGCATTTAGAGTCACTCTTTCTTGAAATAGAGCATCTGCGTTGGGAATATGACCTAATTTGAAGCTCACAGAGATTGAGGAACGATTCCATTCACTAACATGGAGTTTTAACCAGCAGCCTCCACAGTGTCTACTTTCCTGTTCACTACTACTATACTTATGCTGGATTTTCACTTTGTGAAATCTCTGTCTCTGGTGTCTCCAAAACAGCCTTGATTGCCTTTCTGCTGGATCTGCTGCACTCCAGCATTAGTTACTAGGCTTAGCACAGAAGGAATATTGTAGTCTGTGCTAAACAGGGGCTCAGGCAACAGTGTAGTTTCTTTGAATTTTGCACTTACAAATATTTGCTTTACAGTGTTCATTCATCAGAGAATTCACAGATACTGCTTTTTTCAAAAATAAAATCACATCTCTGGAAGTCTAAGATCCTAGTAATTAACCCTAATGAGATATAATTCTGATTATTTATTTTAAATTTCTGGACCTAGCAACACTTAAGCTGTATTTTATTAGAAACGTCATTACTCAGAGCATTGGAAAACATATTTTCATGATCCATTCAATACCCATGGTGAGCAAGAGAAATCTATCTCATTCCCTGTACATTTTTAGGACAACAGTTTTGGATCGGGATGTGCAGTGGGGTAAACTGGTTATATTAAACATGTAGGAAAATAACATTAAGTTGTATTTTTCAGTAACATGACAGCAAGAAATACCTTCAAAAACCCTTCCTGGAGTTTCTGGTTTTATCAGGGTATTTGGTCTCTCTGGTTCAGTGCCTAGTAAAAATAGTCCAGCTTTAATAAAGCACAGATGTTGACATATTCACTCACCTTCATCATTGCATGGATGCATTTCATACTGAATTTCACCTAAGGAATTTTAGACTTTACAGATAATAATCAAAAACACTTCTGGCTTCCCATTGGGATCATTGCTGTTTTTTCAGATCAAAGATGTCCCATCAACATAATGACTTGAGATGGAAAGTTGTGATTTTTTTTATGCACTAATGAAAAGATTAATGTGGCTTAAGTATGGTAAGTTTAGCACCTCTGTTCCTTAACCTTGTTTAGCCCTTATGCCATTAGCCCATATTTTTGCAATTCTTTCCTAAAATCCTTCTTTGTCCTTTGCTATCAGCAAGGGTAGTCATCTATAATAAAGTTAGGATTCTGTTTCAATATAATTAAATATATTTCCTTGCTGAATACATTCCAAGCATTCCTTGGATATACTTCCTTTTTCATGTATAGAAAGCCCAGTACGTTTAAATTTCAAACAGTACCATTAGTGCACAATCCAGTACTTTATTTCTAATGATACATCAGATCTGGAAATTCCTCAGTCAGTTCAAGACAGGCAAAGGGGCAAGTTTTCAAAGTAGCAAGCTGGAGGTACACCCGCAAAATCCATATAATGGTTAGCAGATTTTTATACTTCACTTTGAAGATTTATCCCTTTCATACTGAGCATGCTCTGTAGACCATAATAGATTGTTAGCACTGATTAAAAATAAATCCCTTTCCAAAAGCATGCCACCTTTAGAAGGAAGAATGGCTTAGTGTGGTTACTTTAATGGACAACTCGGTGAGGGATAGCTGAAAAGATACAGTGAAATTATCCACTTTGGGAATCATGAGAGATTTGGATGTTTTACTCTCTTTTCTATTAATCCCTTGCAATCCCACATACTGAATTAGAGGGAATCCCAATGAGACAATGGAACAAAGGAATAAATATGTTAATGACTTAAGTTTGGGGACATGGGCGTTAGACCAAATGAATAAAGCAGATACTGAGACTTTTTTTTTAACAAAAGTGAAAAAAACAAACCCATGTTTGTGTGTGTGTGTGTGTGTGAAGGAGGGAATACTGGTGGAAAGAGCGTCAGCTCTGGTTTACCTGCAGAGGGAGTGGTGTTGAAGGAGGCCACAGCTGCAGCACCAATGCTATCGCTACCATTTATCACTGTAGCATATGAGTACTTTACTTATTTTCATTCTTTGTTGCTGTTTTTGCAAAATTAGCAGGCTCTACTGATTATTTCTTGGCTCTTTACAAAACATGTCATGTTCCATGCAGCGTTAGGTTTGTAATGTGAGAGACTACAGAACCACCAATGGGCAGGAAAGTTTATCATATGAGCATGGGAAGTTTCTTTCTCTAATGTTCATTTATCAGGGAGACTGGGAAGGATCCAGAAAGTCCATAACAGATACCTGAGTTTCCTTTAAAAAAAGTGGTTCTCTTTTTCTCCCACAATTTTGCTGCTTAGGAGTAAATATCAGCAGTTCCACAACTAGCTGAGAGTGGACTTCACTAAAATACAATCAAGAATGTATAATTAAGCAGAAGCTTCATAGGGGGCTCTGTATGTATAACAAGGCAGGTAGACCATGGTGCTAAATGCAAGACTCAGCTCTACCTTGACTGTACTATCATGCTTGACAAATGCAATACCCTCAAAATAAGGAGACAGATATTCTCATATGTTGGTTTCTGTCTTGTGCTTCCTTTAATACTTCTTTTGTAAGCTGAATATAGAGTAAAACAAGATAAAGGACTTAGCCTTCAAACCATTGACATACAAGGGTCTGGCACAACTTTCCATGATTAGAGTCTTTTGAGATCAGCCTCTAACTGTGGTATTTTGTTTGTTTTACTTATTGTTATGCATTTTTTTCTGCGTGACAGTGAAGTCCTACTACTGCTATGGTATTGCTTCAGCAGAACCAAGCAAGCATTTGGATGGTAAATTTTAAATAGCATATAGTATTACACTGTTTATTGACTCCAAATATGTTAAAGTAGTAGTAGTAGTAATGACAAATAGTAAAGGTTATTATCCGGTGTATTAAGTTCAAATAAACGAGAAGAATATTAGAAAACCCTACAGATCACAGGATCTTAGAAGATAGTTGAGAGTGCCCTTGCGGGATCATCTTACTCATCTCTCCACCTGTGATATGATCAAGCTCCCCTCAAAAACCTGCAGGACAGATACTCCCCACTTTTTCTGGCAGGCAGTTCCATTGCTTCACTACCCTTCCATGAGAGCGTCTTTCCCAAGAGTCTGATCCAAATGGAGAATGGTCTTATCCTTCCTGTCATACCATAGCCTTTCACATAGTTGAATACTGTTGACATGTAGTATTCCATTCTGACATCACCTTCCTGCAGTTCTCGTTTCTTTATATGACTTGTATTTAGACTGCTACTTTCATTGCTTTCCTATGGACTCTGAAATTTGTCTGCATCTTCCTTTCAGTGTAGTGCCTAAAGATGGACACAGTGCCCCACCTGGGGCTTCCCAATAGCTGAGCAGAGTAGAAGGATTCCTTCCTGCACCTTGAATCAGAATCTTGTGTTTAGTTTTTTTGCTGTTCCTTGTAAATGATTTCTTTCACTATTTTGACAACTGAACAAAACAAAATCTGCATCCATTTGTTTCCTCCTGAAGGAATAGGAAATTTCTAATGAACTGTTAAAAGTTCACATGCAAGTAAGTTTAATAGCCATACTCTGGTCCCAGAAAAGTCTTTGGAAAACTAACTGTTGTCTATAATGTGATCAAGATTTGGCCCTGAGTAGACGTTAGTGCTTCATATAATAAATGAGTTCTGAAGTCTGTAATTAATTGAGGTATACGGCAGTTTGCAGGTTCATGGCTAACCTTTTGTCTTATTCCCCAAGAAGAAATTGAAGTGGGATGTGATTCTGTAGCTCACAATAGCATGCAAGTCTTGGAAGATATGCCTTCCTTCTAGGAAAATTAGAACAGGTCTGTTTGAGAGTCAGCCTTTTCGGCTATGCAAGGAAAACCCAGCCTTGGATGTATAGGCTGTCCCTTGCAAAGAAGCTTAAATTTCCCTAACTGTGTAGTCCTTTACTTTGATCATGTTCCATGTGTACAAGACAATCCAACCAATCTGTCATTTGTGACTTAAACTTTGAGTGTTATAAATAAATGCTGTGCAACTGCTGGCTAAAGGACAAATCAGAACATTAAGACGATTAAGAGAAGGCAGAGCATCAGTCCAACTACAATAAAGCTAATATCATTCAGTCCTCTGTAATTTAAAACAGCTGTCAGCTAGTCCTGGCTTGTGATATAACAGGCCAAATTCTTGGACACTGAGTTATTCTTAGAAATATGCATACAGGCATTGGCAAGTCATGCTGCAAATTGCCTGTTGCCAGTACCCTGTCAGTTGTATGTGCCAACAGATATAAAAGCTATTGTTCTAGCTCATGAAAAATAACTTCAAGTTTTTAATTTCAAATTACTCAAAGATTGTGGGGATATGGGAGCCAATGCATTTTAAACTAAACCTCACACAAATGAGAAATAATTCAGTAAATGTTGTTCAATTCACCCCAAAGTTAAATGAGGTCCTGCTCACTCATTGTAATGGGCAGTGTGTGACCCACCCGGGTGACCTCCAGTGAGGGATGGCAAAAAAGGGAGAAAAGGATAAAGCTGCATGGCCCCAGAATGAAAAAAATATTGGTGCAAAATAAGTAGGCATCATACTTTCCATGAAAGCTATAATACATATTATTTTAAGTCTTGTCTGTTGAAATGTACACCCTCACCTATTTCATCTACCCTCTCTTTCAAAGATCCATGCAGCTACCGGCATTTCCTGTGTAATATCACTTAGGAAAGTGAAAACATAAGTGGAATTTTCAATAAAAATGTTGTTTGATATGAAGCTGAGTTATTTCCACATAGACCATGCTTTCAGCTTCAAGAGCAGAACCATTGCTCTATTGAAAATTTGTATTAGGGTTGGAATTTATTGAATCTACTTTTCCTTTCCTTTGTTCATGGAAATGCATGATTCGCAACTTTATCCTTTTTCCTCACTTTTGTCCTTCTCTCCTGCGCCTTAACTGGATGCCCATACTTTCACAGTTTGGTGAATAGTGTAGGCAGTTTGGGAAAGAAGGATGGCAGGAACATATAATCATCATAATGTTCACAGGACATGTTGATGAAGTAATGCTGTATTCAGGAACACTGCAGCTTTTATTGAATTTTACGTATAAGGTGGAATGGAAAACTGTGGTGGTTGTTAAAAAAAATATTTGTTATTGCATTTTGTGAGTTCAGACCTCTTGCTTATGTTATGTATGTTCCCAAACTGCTCAACCTTATCCCTTCAATAAATGGAAGAACGTAACTGGATTTTTCGGTGTGCAGTAGAGGGAGTGAAGCTCAGTCCTGTCAAGGATGTGCATGTACGGACTCCTGGGAAAATCTGAGGTCAGAAACTGTGGGGCTGTTGAAGCTTAGGCACCTCCCTGGTAGACAGTGACTGATATGTAGTTTTAGGGATGCAGTTTACATGCCTAAGACCTCCTTCGTTGCTAGGTCTAAATCCCAATTGAGTTGTAATAGAATTTTGATGCCAAAGTAAATAAGTGGATTAAAAATTGTCCTCAGTGTATCCAGAAGTTTTTTTTTCACACGGGTTTCTAATTATTTCATGCTCTGATGGCTTTGGTGGTTTTTTTTCTCAGGGTTGATGAAAACCTTATCTTTTGTTTGGATCTGTTTCGATCTAGGTTTCAGTTTGAGCACTGAGCTTGAACAAAACAAAACTCACTTGTTTAATCTCATCCGGTCTTGTCTTCTGATACAAATATTTTGAACAGCAGTGGTTCTGCAAAAGTCATAAGTGAGATTGTAAGTTGTAGTACTGTCTGGCTTAGAAACAGAAACATCTTGTGGATAACTCAGAAGTCAGGTGCAAATCAATCAGTTGCTCCTGTTGCGTTCATTTATAGGGCTCCGTCAAAGGCCTTTGGTTCCTTACGAATTGCAGTACAACATACCAAGGGTCAAAAAGGAGTTTATTTTTCAAATGGCAAGAATTATTCTGGACATATAGCTCATGATTGAGTGAGATCTCTTTGGAGGTGGAACAAATGTTAGCAATAGTTGAGTTACTTCTGTTTTATAATAGGACTGATAATTAGTAAATGGCCATTTGCACTGCTGCACTAGGGAGTCTTACTGCTTCCTAAGTGTCTGAAGTAAGTCTCACAGCATGAGGTATTGCCCCTATTTTGCAGATGGAAGAAGCTGGGGGTAGAGAAGTGAAGTGCTCCCACAGGAAGCCTTTGGCAGAGCCAAATAACAAGAGTCCTGATTCATGGTCTGTGCTATGGTTGCTTGATTACATTTTCCTTGTCTTCTTCCCTTGCTTGTTGGTGAATCATGATAGTGGGTGACCCCAATTTATACTGCAGATGGTAACATTTAAATCTCATGAAAGTCTTCATCTAGTGAACCTTTTTTTTTCAACCTTATAATATCTTTTTCCAGAGATTTAACTGAAAAATAAGGAACCTCTGTGTAGAGTATCGGGAATCTGATCTAATAGTTTTACATTCTGAGCTTGACTAAAAGAATAAGCTGGTTTTAGAAGTTTTTTCACTTTTTTTTTTTTTTTTTGGGCCATGATTCTTCTCCCTGCCTTTGCTTTCTTTTTCCATCTTTCATAAGGAAACCAGAATTATGGTTATGTTGTGCTCTGTCCAGGTAATGTTTTAACAGTGAATTGCCCAATTCCTCTCAAAATCGTTATTATTCAGTTAACGATGGCCTTTAAGTATTTGTCTTTTTTTTTTTCCTCAGCTCCTACTGTAGTAACAGTGAGCTGAACTCTATTTTAACTTCCAGTGTTGTGGATTCAGTACTATTGTACTGATGACAATTCCTCGGATTTATCATTACTAGGTGAGAAAAGAATTTTCCTCAATAGGTTTCTTATAACCTGTGAGAACCACGATAGTATCAGAGTTGATTCAAGTTGGATCTAAAATACGAAGCAATGCTCACTGCCAAGTTGGAAGTGCATGGGCACGAACTCACACTGTGGATGCTTTCTATGTACTGCGAACACTGCAGGCTACTTCATCTTCCCACTATGAAAATCCTGTGGTTTTCTTTGATAGAAAAGGGTGCTGTCTGTGTACTTTATAAAACCTGTGAACTTGTTGCAAAGAGAAAACAAATGGACAGTGTAGAACATTTCTTAATAACTTAGCTGAAGAGAATTTTTCCTCCAAGAAATGTTTTTCTCATGGAAATCTGTAAGCCTGATTGCAACACAGCCACAGTGCGGAGCGAGTCTTTAGGAATGGTAATTACCAGCACCATTCAAACAAGGTGTTATTTTGTCCTTATAGGTCTTTTGGGGACTTGATAAGTGGGGACTTGACTTTGGGGGACTTGATAAACAACTTTCTCATTTTCGTTGTTGAATTTATAACCTTATGAAGAGAACAGGGGACATTTACCCTTACTGTGCCAAAACTCTGCTTCTGAATGCAGAAGATGGGAAATACCCTGCGGAAAAAGATTTTTTGCAAGGACACTTGCGAGCTGGGGGCACAGTTTGTGTGGAGGAGCACTTCTGAGCACGTGTCCAGTGGATGATGGAAGGAGAGCAGGAATCATCTCTCCTCCGTGCCCTTGCAGCTGAGTGTTTTAATTGCAACAGGCGTGACTCAGATTAGACACCAGACAAAACTCTCCAAAGGCCAGGAGACCACGACAGGGGAATATGTCGCCCGGGGGTGTTGTGGAATAGTGTCTGGAGGATTTTTGAGCTGTTAGACAAGCGTCAGTCAGGAGTGACAGTAAGCGTAGCAGATTGTGCCCGGGGGCGGAGGGGTGGACTAGCTGACCTCTCAAGGTCCTTTCCAGCCCACGTGGCTGTGACTGAGGGAAAGGTCCAATTACTTATGACGGGAGAGACGGAGTGAGTTGACAGCAGAGGAAATGCATGATGAATGGCACCTTATCTAGTTCCCTTACTGTTTTCTCTGCCTGCAGACTTTTCGGTATGGTGTGATGATACATCTGATTGTAGTGCTTTATTCAGCCACTCTATTTCTCTTTGTTTTATATAAGTAAAGAGAAAAAGTTACTTTTTTGTTGTTGTTGTATTTTTTTGGTAATGTTTCACTTTCTATGCTAAACTTTTTCTGCTATAGCTAATGTATTATTTTGAAACTCTGTTCCTTGAGTCTGTTAGTTGGGAGCCTACAGAGATGTATAAATTTGTAGCAGCTGATCAGCAACTCTGAAAACTTTAACAGCTTTACAAATCCAAATAATAACCAGCAAAATTAATTTAAAAATATTCAGTTTATTTTTCTGATTTTATTAGTAAATGAGAAAAAGGCATCCAAAAAACAGGCTTTGCTCTACAACTGTCCTTAAAACATCTCTGAAATGTAGTGTGCTTGAGAAAGAGAAATCTCTTTCTTAAAAGAAATATTTTTCCAGCATTTGCAAGATGTCATAAACTGTTTTATGCGGAGAGAAAAATGGAACATCTGTGCCATTCATATTTATTTTCCCAACATAACTTACCAGAAAATAAAAGAGAAGGGGGAGGGTTTATTTTGCAATTTCTCTGCAGCTGTTTGTGTGACTGTCCAGGGCTGCCAAAAAAAGAAACTAAAAGAAACAATCAAATAACTTCTACGATTTAAACAAAATGGAGAAAAATAATTTAGAAAGAAGCCAGCATTTGTTTTCTAACTTCTTGTGTGATTTATCAGAGCGACTGCACATGCCAGCTTTACCATCTGTAGCACTTTCTGACGCCGTGTGGAGAGCAATTCTGAGGAAGGTCTCCAAAGAGCTGGCTAGGTGACCTTGGACCTGCAGATTCATTTCTAATGTTCCCACATAAAAGGGTATTGTCAGCCTAGTCCTCCACATGCTCCCGTAGCCCTCACACCTGTGATAACTCTATTACAAGGTTGTGGCAAGGCAGTGCCCTCCTTGAAGATTGCTCATCCCTTTTGATGTTAACTGAAAGGAATCACTGAATTATTCAGCAATGAGATCATCAAGGCAGAACTCCTGTTGTGCCTGGCAATTATATGTGCTGTCCCTGGGAAAGTCCTGCTTGCACAATGGCCTAATTCCAACCTGATGGCTCTTACCGTCCACTTTCAAGCTGTCTTGCTGAGACCTCAAAGGAGTAAAGGTCTTACTATTAGCTCTATAGCAAAGTGTGGCCTCCAGTGTGGAGCTGGACTGCGGACCTTCGTACGGAAGAAGAAGCTCTGACTTCTTCTCGCTGGGCATGGGCAGGTGAGAAGCTGGCTTCTGTGAATCCCACCTTAGTTATCACTAGCTGGTGTGATATCCCACCTTAGCCTTATCTATCTGGAAAGAAAGTGGTCTCCAGTGCCAGCTCTTTGTCTGGTGGTTAGACAGTGGTGCTCTCGAATGCGGTGGGACCATGACCACACACTGAATGGCTCTAGTTGACAAAGAACAGAAGCTAGAGCTGTACAACAAACTGGGCCTGAGTGGGCACATCTCTAACACATCTGTAACTTTACACCTATTTTCTTTCAAGGTAAGGGCAACAGCAGCATTTGCATCGGGTAGAGAGCGGCTATTAGCTCTGCTTCTAAACCTTACCTAATTAATCTTGCCAACACTTCAGGAGCTGATTTTACATTCAATAGCACGATGACATTCTTGAAGTCTAAAATAAGTAGCTTTTGTAGAATGAATCGTAATTTGCTCTTGTATAAAAAGCAAAGAATAAATGAACATGCCTTGAGAAAGAAAAGAGCACCTCCTCAGAGGCACACCAAGAACGACAAGGAGAGGTGCACAGTGTAGAGTCCATTTTTAAAAAACAAAGGTGGCAAGAAGAGGCAGCAAAAGAAACTTGCTTAGCCCAAGCTAGTATAAGTTTTCAGGAGCAGAGAAAGAATGAGGTGACAAGACTGGAAACTGAGAAGCCAAAGTGGGAGTGAGAAGCTGGTTCTGCTGTGACTGAAGAAAAGAACTGAGGTGACATCAGTGATTAAAAAAATGTAATGGGCAGGAGGGGAGAAAGTGAGGTAACAGGAGTTATTTTAAATTACTCAGAAATGGCAGGAATTAGTGGAAATGTGGAGACCAGATGCAGCTGTACTGCAAAGTAACTCTCATAAAAATGACTTCTTGGTGCGTTAAGGCACCATTCAGTACTCTAGCTGGCAAGGACATCATGGATTCAGGCCTCTCCCCCAGGTAGGTCTCTGCCTGAACTGGCCCGGTTAGCTGTATTTTATGAGAAAATACTATGTTTCTAAGGCTGACATCGTGAGGGTGAGACTTTATATACTGAGCTTCACACAGCCCTTCTCCAGGGGCATGAGGGAGGCTTAAATTGGAAAGTAAAATTAAGACTTAGGGTTCTGTTTTGTTGACTCCAGTGAAGATTTTCTGTTAAAAATGGGGTTTGTGAAAAATTTCTAGGGCCTTGTTTGTTTTTAGGTATAATGGTAGTTCAGGGACAGGCAGTGGGGTACACGAGCCAGTAGGCAGGGAGCATACACATGAAGTACCATTGCTGCCTGCATCAGCTGCTCCCAGTGTGGGGATGCCCAGAAAGGAGGCAGCAGCATCCACAGGGTGGCCAAGTTTCCAATATCTGGAGGCAGAAAAGGGCTGGGGAGGAGAGGAGATGTACCCGTTTTCTGTCCCTGTGGCACGCTGACCATTGTAAGAGAGTTGGAGCACACCGGGAGAAGTGGCATTTGCACTGTCAGGCGTAAGTTTGGTACCGTGATTCTTCCTCTCCGAGCGAAGAGCAAAAGCAGGTGGCAAGCTGCTCTGGCTCCAAGCCACTGCTCGCCGCTCGGTCTCTCCTCGGACATTGCAGTGCTGAGGGCTTCGGGCAAAGCCATGCCATAGCCCCAGCTGTGCCAGCTTGGTTGCTCTTTGTTCTCCTGAGCTCTTCAAACGGGTTAAGAATCACATCAGATGATGTCCTCTATGGGTCTGCTGGTGCTTTGCGTTTATGCACCGTAACCTGCATGTTTGAACAAAAAGTCTTAAAGAAAACAGGCAGTTTTCTTTTATAAAAGCTCAAATAATAGGTCCCAGAAGTTTATGAGTGATTAAGAAACTTTGTGCTGTATGGTAAGGACACAAATAGCATGAAGCATTTTACAGTACAAGGCTAACCCAAGGTCCCAGCCTTGTAGCTGGGGTTACAATACACTTGTGACCCTGTGGGCTCATGAAGAGGTCCGCTGGCTCCAGCCTGGGCTCTACCTGCCCCTTGGGCACTCCACGACCAGGGGTCAAATACACCCAGCCCTAAGCATGGCCTCTGCCTGGCTTGGGATCGTCCCTGAGCATACAGATCCGAGTTTAGACCCGCTTCATCTGGCCGCAGCCAAACTGCAGGCACAGCAGCTGCATTTCTCGTACCAGGGCAAAATTTGGCTTCATTTCCCTGCCCTAAGACAACTGACAGGAGTGCCAAGCCGAAGCTGATGTAAATGAAGGTGAACCCACAAGCTGTGTTGACTGAAGCCCTGGGACTGATAGCATAGGAAGCATCTGATGGGAGTGGGAAGATCAGCGATGGGAAAAATAAATAGTTCTTATCACACAAAGGCTGGGGTCTGCAAACCACACCCGTCCGTCAAAGTAATCTCAGCAGTTTATTCAATCTTGTGCAGAAAAGGATAATTTGCATCTGTGTTTTCTGAACCCGAATCCCACTGGGGCTGGTCAGCAGCAGAGTCCTGAGGGGGCACGAGCTGTGGGCAGCGGAGTTGGAGGGGCTCAGTGCCTGCACAAGGCTGGCAGCACCAAGGCCTTACATGTCTTAAAATTCCACTTAATTTCTCTGAGGGCATCTTGAAAAGAAACCCAGCGAGAGGTTTTAATGCTGTTGCCATCCAGCCTGTGAGCTGTTTAGTTTTCAGCAATGATTGCCGTGAGGAAGGGGGAGATTAGGTCCTGGCAGCCCTGCCTTCACTCTGACACAAAAATGTTGTTATCAGTGCTTTTAAGCAGGCTAATTGATCACTTGTTAACAGTGGCCCTGACCGTCAAGGTCTGGGAGGGGCAAACTTGTTAAAATGATGGCTGCTGTTTGATTTTTTAAATTTTGGATAGATAAAGCCAATTTGCCCGTGACACGGGGCTTAACATTGCATTGTTTTGAGAAGCACTGCGGGGTTATTGGTGACCTCCAGGGGTTGGACCATAGTGGTTTTTCCATGTCATCTGACAGGGACAGACCTCATTAACACATAGTCCAGGCAGCTTCCACCAGGATGTTAAATTAATGATACGGAGGCAAGAGTTCTGTCTGCAAAAAGGCATGCTGTCATTTCCTCTGGCTTGTAGCATTTCCTTTGCCATCTCCTCCACAATTTTGTTTAGCTTGCAACAACAGAAATGGCCTAGCATGGAGTGTGTTCCGCACGCATGCAAAAAAGGTAACGGGATCTGCAGAGAACTTTTTTAAAGTTGGGTTTGCACTCTTGTGCTGTCTCTTTGTGAAATGTAAGGAAGATTGACAGTTGGGGGATTGCAATAAACTGTGGTGTTTTCTTTTGCTCCTCTCCCCTCGCCACTTCTAATTATCTGAATTGTCAAGTCTGGGATCCCTCAGCCTGACAGAAGTGATGCTCGGAGGGGAGAAGCTTAACAACTTGCTTACATTCAGCTATTCAGACATAATCAAAGGTTGGGTTTGCTGTATCTTTTACATGTGATTGTTTGACCCAAAACAGTGGTCATTTAAGTTGAAAGAAGTGGCTTGAAAACAAATAGAAAATAAGAGCTGTAAACTGACCTAAATTCCTCCTCTTGACTCCTGGGTCACCCTACCAGCTGCCATGGGCTGTTTACACTGGACTTAAAAAAATGAAGGCAAGAGCTTGCAGGTCCCTACCTTTGCATCTCCACCAGTGTTTGACCCAGTCTGTAACCTCTGTTCCCTGGGACAGAGAAAGGAGAGTGCTTAACAACACTAGCAGCCAGCCTACGCTGTTGTGCCTGTGTGAGGAAGTGTCTGAAAACCACTAAAAGTTTGACAGGATTATACTTAGATGAATCTTCTGATAGAAGAGGCCAAGTAGCCCTTCCCCTGCAGTAACTACTGTCAGCTGGGTATGGAGTTTTATTTTCATGCTTGAAGAGGGAAGGTGAGAGGCATGGGACAGGGACAAATATGCGAATGTCTGTCCTGTGGTTTTAGGAGCTGGTAAGAAGTACATAATTTGGGGTCAGTGGCCCTCCTTCTCAGCTGCTGCTGGCTACACAGGCGTGATGCAACAGAAATGGCTCCCCCTCTCAAAGCCCCATGGAGTATAAATCAAGGAGGAAAGTGATTCACACAACTAGAGAAAGGGTAAAGGACTCACCTGTGGAGCAGGAAGGGAAGGTAAGGGCAAATCAGTTACCATAGAGGTGAGGGGGGGAGAAGGGAGGGTGTGACTGGTGTTGGGGACTGGGATGTGCTCTGGGATATGGGGAGGAGGAGGGTGGAGGTGAGATGGAGACGGGAGGCAAGATGGAGAAGGAGCAGAGTAAAGAAGAAACCAGGCTTAGGTGGACCAGAAGGAGAAAAGTCAGCATGTGTGGGCCTTGTTCTCTACTGTAAGCTTGTCCACCAGAGGAGAAAAGCCTCTGCAGCTCCCTGCTTGCTTGGTGGGGAAGGGCAGTGTAATGAGTCTGACTGCTCTTCTGTTGATGACTCACTTAAAGGTCAGAGTGATTCCACCTCAAAATGTAATAGGGCTGAGAGGTTATCTGGACCATCCTTCTCTTGCTCTGGCTGGAATTCATTGGTATGCCTGCTTTTTCAGATAGCAGTTTTAAAAGCTCTGTCAAATGCACACCAAAAATGCATTAGAAGAATTGCTGTGTTTGCCAAGCCGTGCTCTTGCAAATTAGGAAATACCAATATTACCCATCTGTAGCCTGAGTGCATATCTTGGGCATGCATTCTGATGCCAGTCTGCACCTCCAAGGTCACAGGGGTGTTGAGGGTTTTTTTTTTATTGTTAAAACATTCTTGATTGCCAGAAACACAAGCCGTGTCCCAAAATACAAACGCTTTAATGCTAGTTCCATTTACATGGTGCAGAAGGGCACACAAACAGTATTAATCAACAGAATAAATAAGTGCGCTTCTATCTGCCAGGCTGATAATGTGTATCATGTCTCTCACATTGGTACATAAACAGTCCTGTGTGCACACATGGGCTCCTTTTTCAATAGGGGATTTCCCACCAGAGCTCTGCAAGAATGTGTCCTCATAATGCTCTTTCTGGACAAGGACTGGCAAGAACAGTTGCTAGCAAGCTTGGACAGTTTTGTCAAGGGCAGATATTTATGACTCTCCGCTTAAAAAGAAAAACGTTACAGCACTGTGTGGAAAAAAAAAAAGTTGCAATTATCTGTCAAACTTGTGCACACAGTATAGACTACAGCAAGGAACTAAGAAACAGATTATATTCCCACGCCATGTCCCAGCTTGATCTGTTCTATGTGACTGGTCCAAATAAAAACCACGTGGCTCTGTCAGATATAATAACAGCCTTTGCCTTCCAAACTTGCTGGGTAATCATTATTGCAGCAGCGATATTGAACTTCTTACAAGCCTGCAGTAAAGCTTTGCAGTATCCCCTTTTTCCTGCCTCTCTGGAAGGTTAACTCCAGATTGCTGAACTGTGGAGAGAGCGGGGAGGGAAGTGCTGCTGCCCTTCTGAGATCTTGAAATGGCCTGCCATGGGCTAAAGTGCAATTTTAGGGCCCATAACCCCAGGAAAGGTGAGCTTTAGCCAGTGATAATCCACTCAAAAGTAAAGGCTGATTTATGAGCAAATCTGTCCCTAAGTGTCAAATATCTGGGACATGTGAAATGTCAGGTCTTAAAAAACCCAACCAAATCAAGAGTGTTTAATAAGATAAGCATGCTGGTAAAGATAGAGATATGATGAAACCTTTCACTGAAACTGCAAGGTATTTCAAGATGTAATAAGTGTGTCTCCTTGCTGCTGAAGACTGGTTGCAAATTATCTTTTTAGTTCATCATCTTAAACATGAATATTAAATGGACCAAAGATAGATGCAGCCAGCTCTAGTCACCAGGAGACATCCCATTCATTAACGGGCCATTAAGAAATGCAGATGGTAACTACAATACTTGCTTTGGTGAATATATGTTCATTATAGCCCATTAAGTGATTTCTGTGTCTGACTGGGCTTCACGACAAGTGCTGGATATTTGAACTCTTTCGAGAAGCTCATAAATCAGTGAGTGCTGTATTGTGTTTGCCCTGCTTCAACTTTTACCATGCTCCCCCCAGGGTCATCATTATGCTTTCGGAAAGACAGGTTCTTCCTTCCAAAATCATGTACTTAACCTTTTGTTTAGCGTGTCCAAACACTTCAGCCTCATGGCGCTTTTCCATTTTGGGAAGGGTTATTTATAACTCACCAAACAGGGCAAATCTTTCTCTGTCTGAAAGCTAATATTTGTATTTATTTATTTTCTTTAAGGAAACATACTTACAGTCAGCTGAATGATGGATGAACAGCAAAACACCTTCTCTACATGTGCATATAACCCAAGCTCAGATCTGCTAGTGCAGCTTCACTCCAGGCAGACAGTTCAGTCTAACTATACATATGGTTAAAACAGCCCAGACATCAGAGTGAGTAGCAGTAGCTGGAAAACTGAAAGATCTGCATGTGCTAAAGGTGAGGGTTGGGGCTCAACTGAGGAGACCCCATTCTGCATCCTGGCACAAACTTCTTATGGGGCAATAAGCAAGTCACTTCACCTCAGCACAACCCTTTTCCATCCACCTCCCTCTTGCTTGAGCTTTCCTGAGCTCCATCTCCTGCTTAGTACAAGTGGCCCCTGTACCTCTTGAGTGACTAAAGCTGCTGCCCTTCATCCTTCTGATAACAGACGATGAGTTTGTAGATAAAGAGGATGTGGCTGGAGGCAGCGAGAGGTGCTGATGTTGCAACCTCCTTCTAGCTCCCTGTTTGACTACTGCAGCCACTCTAGGAGTTGTCTCAGTACGGCAGAGGAAGGAACGCATTCTATTTTTCTTTTGTATGTCCTTCATTTTATGGAGATGAAATTATGCTTCCTACCTACCTGAGGGCACACAAGGAGGATATTTGCAGGTCACTTCACACAGGCTTCCTTCAAACTAACCTCTAATCATGGATTTCCTTGCAGAGAGCAGTTTTTCTGTTGCACTGAGGACAATTATGCAGCCAGTGGGGCTACCTGGAGGGGAGGGTGAAAAGTTCTGCTGTCCTTGCTACAGTCTTCTACTCAGGGATAACCTTAATAGGGGTGTTGCAGTGATTGAAACATGAGAGGATAGCTGTAAGTGAGACACTGATACAAGCAGACAACGCTTCTGAAGGGGTGACAGGGAGACAAAAGGTTAGTCAATGGAGCAGAGATTTAGGAGAATTCACATTAAGGTTAGGAAGATGTTACAATTAAAAATGAGGAATAGTGTAGTGATGCAGCTGGCAGGTGAAACTAGTCCTGGTACAGTAATCAGGACAGGTCTGTCAGAAGATCAGTCATGGTTCAGAGTAAGGAACTCTGCTGTAAGAGTGAGGATGTAATGTGTTGTCTTGAGCAAGAATGGAGATAGAAGAAATCATTTGTGTGAAGAGATCTCTTCTCATGCAAAAAGTCCCTTTTGAGTCTAAGAAACTTTGCTGGACAAAGCCATTGGCTCACTAGTGAAAAGTTGGTGAAAAGGTTGAAAAACACTAATGGATCAAGGGAGATTTATATTGGATCAAGAACCGTGTCCACAAAGAAGAAAGGAGACAGGAAGTATTTGAAACTAATTCCAGCAGAACATCTCATATGAACCCAGAGGTTAATGGTATGCTTCATCCTTATGGGAGATTCAGGTGGATCTTTCATGACTGAAGGGTCCAATTTTGATCCACTTTCTGGTGTTTCTCAAGACATCTTTAACTCTCAATTTCTGCAATTTATGGCAATGAAAGTGAGCCTTGCAATGGGTGTGTTGAACACTTCTAACACCTTCTCAGACATGGCCTCATCCTCAGCTGCTGCAGCTCTGCTGGCCAAGGGGCTACTCTAGAGGTGGGCTAGCTGGAGAAGTAGCCTGTGGGGTTTCATAAATTCTGCGGTGGAGATCAGATGACGGGGTTTTGGTACATTGTTTAAACCTTCCATTTGACTGAAAGGTCTTTGTTGTCAGAACAGCTAAATGGAGAAATAGGGAGTGAGAACAGTGAGTTTTGGTTGCCTCTGGTGAAGTGACTGACATGTGAAGAACATTAATGAGGGCTTTTGGAGGGACCGCCTGCCTTGTTTCAGCTTCAAATGAGGTTATGACTACAACTGCTCAGGTGAAAAACAATTAGGCAGCAGAGCAAAATTTTCCCTGACTTATGAGAACTCAGCAAAGGTAATTCTGTCTTCCCGATTTTTGATGCCTTAGGCAGACTTGCACTGCTCTCATCCATCTGGGCATTGCTGTATGCCTTCTCAGCAGAACAACTTACACACAGCAGCCTGACCTCTAATTCTGCGAGGTTCTCAGAGGCCCACTGAGAAAGAAGAGGAATTGTGACTACTTGTGCTCACACCTGCCAGTGCACAGTCGGGCTCACAAGGCTGCAAAAACAAGCGTCCTCCCCCCTCCTGGGACAGTGCCTGAACTCAGTGACATTTCTGTAGGGCAACTAATTTGACGGAGCCCAGCTGAATTACTGCAGACTTCTCGAGACTGTCACCGAGATCAGCATCTCCCTCTCGACTGATAATCTGTTGTGCTTTGCCTTATTTGTCATCTTAAGTTATCCCTGTGCACAACCGATGAGACCGCTAAAAGAGCCTGTTTTGCAAACTGATAGTGTATCTCAGAGGAAGCATTTGCAAAATGTTGGTATCCCAGTAGAGGTCCTTGGATAAACAGTTCCAGTAAAACAAATATATTCCCCCCTTGACATCAAGCAACGGATATATGGCAGGCCTGGGTTTTGCCCATTAGCTTCCTTAAATGCCATGCAAGATTTCAGGTTGAATTCTATGAATTCAATTGAATATTGAATTCATTTTGTTCTCGTGGTGCTTCAGCCAGTAAGTTGTAATCTGAGGGTCTTGCAGAGGTGGAAAGGAAAAGTCTGCCACTAACACAAAGCAGACTGAGTGGCCCTGTGCATTTCCTAGGTAAGACTGAAGGGGCCAGTCTATGGCTCATTCAAAGCTGGCAGAGCTAACGCGTCTGACTCACAGGGAAGAAACAGTACTAAATCGAGGATCTTTATGTAAAAAAACCACCCCACCTCATTTAGCTGTCAAAAGCTTTTACAGTCATCCTTGAGTGTGAACCACAAGAGCTGGTTCGTGTCTATCAGTTGGTTAGTCAAAGGAAACGGGGTGCATTTTAGAGATTCCATTGTCCCTTCATTCCTGCGTTTATTTGTCTTCCTCCACAGAGCCCTGAAAGTGATGGATAGTTTGTTGACTTCTGAACCTGAAGATAACTTTCTGAGTTGTGTCTCCTGTTGGAGGAAAAGCATGTAAAGGGGAGCAGAAAAGATTTCAAAGATTTTGTACAGCAGAGGATGGCAGCAAGCCATTAATTATTTGCAAAGGAATAATAACAGATAGATAGGCTTTTTATTTTATTTTTTTTTGCAAGTTGAGCTATTGATGTGAAATGAATAGCTGCTGTAGAACGATTGCAACCCACGTAACCAGCTAGGATTTTACAGTCTTTGTACAAAGATATTTAAAAAGATTAACATAGCTTTGGTAGAATACATTAGTATGCTGGGATAACAAAGCTCTTTGGAAACCTTTGGAAACTTCTTCCCAACCCCCCATCAAATTACCTCCAAATTCTTATTTATTATTACTTAGAGAGCACGTTAAGTGCACACTGTGCATTGTAACAAAGCCATGGCCCCTGACCTGAAGATTTTACAAGTCTGAGGTCTTGATCTAATACCTATTTAAATCTGTGGGAGTCTTTGCCTTGACTTCAGTGTGGTTTGGATCAGATCCTCGTACAGCATTTCATGAGACTTAGCAACAGTTCTTGTTACACTCTCGTACACCCAGCTAGCTCACGGCAAATTCATGGCTGAGCAGTTCCCTGCAACAGTCCCTCCAAATGCAGTGGGGACGTTCACTCCTGGGGCGAGTGAGCGCTCACTAACCCGGGCACACGCGGCCCTGGTGGCTGGGAGAACAGAGGATGGAAGGATGGAGGTAACCATGCCGTTTTGCTACTGGTTTTTTAGCACCAGGAGCAGCAGGCGTGTGTGACACACTAGGCTAAAATTCCTTACATGTGCCCTCTGCCTGAGCGTGAGCTGTGCAGCCAGCTCAGGAAGAAAAAAAAAAGGTGTGGAAATCTCTGAGGATGCGATCCCCTCCACGTTCTGCCCCAGCCATCTTCCAAGCGAAAGCTACGCGTACGCAGTCTTTGCCCCAACTTATTTAACTGCTTTGACTCATTCCAGCTTACTGGAGTGGGGGGAATTTACAACTCCCTTTTCTGCTACCACAGCACCAGCTCTGCAAGTATTTAGCCTGTTGTGGACGCTTGTGTGTGCTTGTTTGGAAAGGCTGCTTGTGTATAGTTTTGCTTCAATGCAAATGCTTTAGGCTCCAGCGCAGCAAAGTAATTAAGTATATGCTTGACTTTAAGTCCATGAATGATCTCTGAATCTGCGTCTTTGTACTCAGAACAAAACCCCTTAAATAAAGGAATAGCTTGAATGCCAGCAGCCCAGCTGTTTTTGAACAACCCTCCAATAACAAACCCGAGAGCATTTGCATTGGTAGAAACAAAAGTTGGATAAGGAGGCTGATTCACTGTCTGGCTTCTGGAGACATTTTATAAATAGCTGCAAGAAAAACACAGGAGTTTTTTTTTATTATTATTATTAGTTGATAAAACATGTTGACAGAGTCCTTTTCAGGATTGTAACTTGGGGGCAGCATGTCTTTTTGGACAGCAGACACATGGCAAACAGTTTATTTGCTGAAGAAAGCCAGATGCTCTATGTCCTTGGCAGGCGATTTGTAAGATTAAGGAAAATCAAGCTAGTGACTAGAGTGTGGTAAATAAGTAAAATAAATAAATAAAACAGTTGTGCTGCCCGCAAGAAACTCTTCTGTCCTTTTTGGCAGGACAGCTGGTTTTCAGCTACTTTTCTCCGCAGTGTGCGGCTGACAAGGAAGAGCAGGCCACCTGAGGAGAAGCGTTTCTCGTTTGCCAGCCACGGCCTTTGCCTTCCCAGCACAGCGCTGCTGCACGAACGAGCTCAGATGCCTCCATAGACTCTTGCAGCATGTCCCAGGGAAGATTTATGGGCACGGTGCTGATCAGGTGAGAGGGTGAAAGATGCACATGAAGGAGAAGACAAGGACCAGGAACATTCATGTTAAGCATCTTTCCTCAAGCCGTTGCCCAGCCTGAGTTTGAAGCTGTTACGCGGCAAGCAGACCACCTCTGGGAAACCTCTGATGGGTGATAACCCGGGGATCAAGGGCTGGAAAACAGGCAAGATAGAATGTCTCCTACATGTAGGGCTTGATCCACAGCTGGCACAGATCAGCATCATGCCATTGGAAGAAGAGACTTTGTATAGACTGAGACCAGCTGAACACCAGAATTGCCAATAAAATAAAGTAGTTCTGTGAATAAACAGAATATTAGCAGAGGAAAAAACAGAGATGATAAAGTTTGTGTTGTTTATCCTTTACGCAGCTGGTCTTTTCTTAATTTTTCTTCAGCAGATGTTTGGGCCGGCACAGCTTAGAGATCAAGATATTATACTGCTTTCAATTTGTATCAGGGAGGGCGCAGGACTGCTGTAAAATATTTCCTAGGCCATTAGAGTTTATGAACCAATGAGCTAGAGAGACCACGCAGTAGATTTTTGAATGCCTGTCTGAAGCCTCTGAATTGCATATGCTCCTACCCCCACCGTGCCTCTAGCTATAACCCTACCTTTTCTTTGATCAGGCTTCCTCAAGAAAAATACTGACACTACTTCAAATACCATTAGGATAATTCCTCTGCCACCTATCCCTATGGAAAGAGGAATGTGAGGAGAGGATCCCCCCACTTGCTGTTCTCTCTTATACAGGCTCTCTAGGTGACAGTACCTGAACACCTTCCAGTAATGCGCTGCCATGGCAATATCTGTTCCTCAGTGTCATTCTCTTTCCTTCCCTAAGAGACTCGTGGGTGCAGTGAAGCTGTCATGGGAAGTGAGAGGACTCAAGGTAAAAGGCAAACTGTCCCTTACCATGGGGGCTACACTCATTCATACGAGGCTTCTTTCCCTCTTGTGCTAGTGCAAGGGAGCAGCAGCAAGCAGAAGTGAATTACCTTAGTGTCATTACGCAAGGGTAAACCAGAAATGGACTTTTAAATTGTTTTTGTTATTTGAATAACATGAAGGCGTCCCTGAAGATTGTAAAATTTTTTATTTAAACAAAGATTTCCCCTCCCTGCCCAGCCAGCTAAAGCCAGCTGAGACAAAAGAGAGAGAGTGATGTGTGAACGATGTGTTAACATGGTGAGCAGCAGAGTTGCTCCCTGCTGCCTAAACCTCCCTACAGGATAGGAATTGGAAGGAAAAAAAAAGGTAAGGGGTAATGCCAATATGATTTGAGCCTCTTTCTCAGAAAGCTCAGACTCTCTCCTCCTCCTCCCCAAATAAGAGATCTGATCTGACATCCCTCCTGTGTCGGGGTGGGCACCTCCCTGGATGTCTTCTGGTCTGCGAGGGTCAGTTTGTGACCTCTTGTGACTGGGGATGACAGCAGATGAGTAAAGGCAACGAACACTGTGAATGTGTGGGAGAGAGATGCTGGTGGCTGAAGACCTTGGAAAGGCCTTGATTTTTTTGCAAGGTCTATTTTTAATGACTGTAATATTCTATTAATATTCAGGGGAGATATATTAGGACATTGATTCTATTTTGAGATTGTTTTTGTCTGAGTATTGGTTTGGACTGCAAACCAGCACTTTGGCAAACTTGTTCTTTTGTGTATTATGGGAGAGTAGTCCTTGGCTGGACCTAATGGGATTAGAGTTAGCATTGACTGGACACACTTTCCCAGTCAGCTCCGACTGGGCACTTGGTGGGATTTTGGTGAGGCTGACACCATTTTGTCTGAGGGTCAAGCGCTTTCAGTTGCTGGAACCTAAGGCTGGGGATTATGTAGCATCAGATAAAAGAATACAAATAGTCAGATGTTGGGATTTTGAAGTATGTTTAATGCGACACTTTGAAAAAATGTGCATGCTATTTCATCGTTTTCTCTGAATTGCCCAACTCTAATCTGGTGTGGGCAGTGTTTTCTTTAAACTGTCTCTCTCTAAAACCATCCTGCATAATCATGTACCAGACTATTTATTCCCGGGGACGGCTTGCATCACACATGAAAGAATTTAATAATGACACTTGGATGGAGTCCTGTTATTTATGGAGGAAAAGGTCGTGTGGTGTGCCTGCATCAGCGGTGGGTGGCTGCAGCCTTGGGTAGCGCAACGTCGGATCACTGTGCTGCCAGCAGATAGGGGAGCGTGCCTGACAGCCGGCCACGCTGCTTTTGTCATTACTGCAGAGCTGGGGCATCGTGCTCCTTCTTTCAGGCTTTGTTATTTATATCTCTCTGTAAATAAAACTGCTGCCTTTTCCTTCTGATAAATAGTGAAGAAAGCAGTGCAAGCTAACATGAATGGGGGAGCGAGTGGGAGTAGCATACTGTTGATATATACTGGTATCCTCATGTCTTCTGCTGTGCAAGGGAGAAATTGGTGGCTGGTTTTTGTTTTTATTTCTGGAAAGTGATCATTTTTAATCCCAGTCTTTCTCCCTTTCCATCCAGCTCCCGTACTGCTCGCCAAGTTTTGCTTTTCAGACGTTCTGGGAACGCCCTCACGGCAGCAGGAAAACTGCAGGGCTGCCAGCCGTGCCGCGCCTCGTGCCCGGCTGCGAGCTCTTCTCCCCCCATCCCGCTCAGCTGGGTGCTCCCTGGCTCTGAAAAGCAAAACGGTGTCTTTAATTCTCCCCCTCTCTCTGCATCTCTTTGTACCTAATGTTTTCTCATTTGGGGAAACATAACTAACACTGTGATTTCATTTCCTTGTGGCACGGGCCTTGAAATTGAACTTTAGCCTTTTTGACTGTTCCATGCATGTTGATTTATAGCATAGTATATCTTATGCAAATAACCTTATAGAGACACACCATCTCTTTCCTCCTGGTTATTTATTTTAACTAATGTTTTTAAGGAAGTGAGCAAGCAAATCAAAGGAGATATTATGCAGATTCATCTTTGGGAAAAATTCAGGTAGGAAGAAGAAAACAGAGCTTAGTCTTAAAAAAAGAAACGATAAAATGTACACCCTTCTAGAAGTGCTATATATGTCTGCTGTGTTGTGCTGTGGACAGAACAGCAGGTCTTTTGGAAAACAAAATAGCAATGTGGAGTTCAGTGCTGACTGGGCTTTGCCAAGCCCAGATTAAATGTGGTAAATGGAGAAGGCTAGAGGATTTCTGTTTCGTTCCCTATACTTACTGTTGGCGCTGCCAGTTGTGCTGGCAGAGCATTGCCACCGGCAGTAAGGAGTCTGCTGGTCACAGTCTGTTCTTGGTTGTGATCCCCTTTTCTTTGTGTTTTGGAATTGACGCTCATGACTCCATTGGCTCTTCAGTGCTATCAGCAGCAAAAATTAATGCACATATGGTTGCTGGAGTAAGCATGGTACGTACTGAATACCCACAGGAAGAAGATTTTTTTACAAAGTCGCTCTTCTAAGTAGAAGTGAACTTCCAGGGGGGGAATTGATCCTCTCGGTTATCATCTGTGGGGATGAAAAACCCCATACTTGGTCTTCAGCTCTGAACTGGTTTATGTATTTTTGTGTGTGTGTGGTCTAGACTCCCATGCAATTTAGTCATAGCCTAGCCCTGATTTTCCCATTGTTTTACATTTAAGTCATGCTCAGAGCTTTTCAGTCTTCTTGCCATTCCTCAGCAATGTTTATAACTTACCACCTAAAAATGATAAAGATTTTAGAGTCAGTTTTCAGCTCTCCCTTATTGCTAGGTGACCTGATGGAGTACAGTCTTGCCATCACCTTATAAATCACCTGTTCCAGAGGGGAAAAGGGACTGTGCAGATAATTACTCCGAAAAACTTGAAATGATCTATGCCTGAAACAGCTGGGAAAACTGCTAATATGTAGTAGAAAGTTTTATGTAGAGAAGCAGTGAAGGGTTAGATATATCCTTCCTCCTCTTCTTAAATGCTCGCAGATTCTTGTCGATACAAAAATGACATCTTGGAGTTGTCATGCATCTGTGTGTGGCCGCTAACCACTGACAAGCCCTCTGGAGTATGACAGCCCTTCAGAAACCCTAGGCAGAAGAGGGGTTCCCCTTTGGTTCCTGCTGTTACAGCTTTTTAAGGTAACCAACCCCCATCTGGACCAAGCCCCAGGTGAGAGCGGTGGGGCAGGGGTCTGTGTCTGCCTGGCCCGCCATCCTGGTGCCCAACTCCGTGCGCTGCCCCACCGCTTTGCTTTGAACTTCGATCCTACTTTCTCTTTATTTTCTCAGTGATTGAGTTAAGGGCGAGGATTTAAACTAGTTGGTTTAAATTCAAGCCATATGAGACAGAAGTGATTTTCTTGGACAGGAAAAATAATCTTGGGGAGTTTATAGGACTTACAATTGCTCTGTATTTTCATGGAGTATGAACACAATTTGTCTCTCTACTTCTCAATCTCAATGTCTTATTGGATCTTATTGGATTAACTTGTTGTTCTTGGAATTTCCATGTACTGGCAGAGGCTCAGCAAGCCTTTTTTCACATTTGGTTAGCCTGGAGATTGCAGCCTTTCTTCTACAATGTGAAATTGCTTGGTCTGATGATCCCTGCTCATCATTTTCTCCTCGTTGTATTCAATACAAATCCATTTCTCCCCATCCGTATTTCAACCCTCCTTGGACCCGGGCTGACCTAAGCAGAAACCCTGGACAAACCAAGCAAAACCAGCCAGAAGAAGATTCTATTAATGCTCCTGCTGTTTGCTTTCAAGCAGCAGTTCCACAAAGAACTGGACGCTTTGGCAAATGAAGAACTTGCCAAGATCAAGAATGGTGTGGCAGTATATGGGTTTGGGGTTTTTATGTAGAATTAAGTACCAAGGAGAAGCCTTTGAAAAACGTTTCTGCTTTCCAAGTACCATAGGGGAGATGTATCTGACCATTTTCCTAGAAAATGCCATACCCTTATATTGCCATACCTTGAGTGAAACACCAGCCCGATGCAGCGTGGCTGCAGCCCAGTCCTTCCTCCATGCCTGCGCAACAGAGTGTCTGTAATTCTTTGCACAGAAGTCAGACCCTTCTAAGACCCAGACATTCATATTCCTATCAAAATCTGAACAGTGGGTTTTTTCCATCAACAGTTTCAGGCTATCAGCCTCAGCTGTGAATGAAAAATTCATCAGGCGAAGGCTAAAGAAGTCACACCTGTCAGCCTGACACACTGTTTATCTCGAAGATTTTACTTCAGAAAGTATAAACAGTAGAATATTTATTTTCCTTCCTGCCATCTATGAGGCTATTCAGCAATTTAAGTGTGCTCATGCACAGCTTTCACGAGCCAACCTTAATTGCACAGCAATGTGCCATAAAAACAAAGATTAGGCATTATTATCTAGGAACCAATTTTACATTTTTCTCCTCTGACTTGAACTGTTTAAAATATAGGGCACTATCTCATTTTGGCTGTACATAAATATCTCAGTTGTCAAACTGCCCTTACTCAACCAGCCAACTTTTCTCGGTGGTTGAAAATCATAGTGTTCAATTGTGTCAACTGAGGTGAAAAATGTTATTGGTTCACCACCTGGCTGCACCAGATAGTTAAAAAAATTTAAGAAACACAGAATGTGGAATTTAAGGGACTGCAAAAATATTTTACCCATTAACAAATGAATATGATGCAAGGACAGAAGGAAGAAAATAAACAGATTGTGTGGTTTTTTTATTCAGGTGCATTCTTGCTTTCTCCTTACTAGCTGGCTTTGAGTGTTCCAAACAGCGTGTAATTACACAGGGTATGATAGGGGCCCAAGGCATCAGTAGGATGCTTCTGACAGATTTCTACAAGCTTTCGATTAGTCTATGTCTGCAGAATCTTGAAATTATTCAATAGTCACTGTCACCTACATGAGCAGAATTAACAAGTAAAAAGCACAATGGACCAACACGAAATGCAGTTTTTCTGGGCTCGGTATTTACTGTAATTCTGGTGACCTCATCTGTCTTACAACAGAGAGGGAAGCTGTTCAGTGTAGAACTTCATAGCAAACTGCTTGGGTGCAGGAAAAAAAAATCACCCAGTAAGTTTTAGCGCCTGCTGAATGCTCTCCATGCTGGACAAAAGTTTTGGCAAGCGATGTAAGCCTTCTGCTCCTAGGAATTGGTTCCAAGGAGGTGGTTTATGGTTTATGGTATTTGAAACCCCTTTTGTGTAACTCTTCATCACTGAAGAGTGCAACCGTGGCATTAGCTCTCAGATAGGAATCTCTCAGAGAGAAAGCTTGGGGGACCAGACAAAAGGGGAATATGTTGTCCTATATCAACTGTCATTTACAGAAAGTAGATTACCTTCTGTGTCATGCACATATGATGCTATGGTGTTTTAATCAGGAGAAATGTTAATGAGGATTTGGGTAGCTGAGCTACCTGAAATCTCTCTCCTTTGACCCATATAGATGTAACCAGAGGTGCAGGATCTAGCAAATTTAAGGTGAAAAGGGACAACTGGATCCATTAGTCTCATCTCCTGCATAGTGTAGGCTATGATGTTTCACTTAGTGACCCAACACTCTGAACCAAAAGACTTGCCTTGAACAAGCGTTCAGGCAAAAAGCCTCTTTTATGTGGGAGGCAAACGGCGGGATAGACTGAGATTAAGTACAACTTGCATTACCATGGATATGGCTGGATGAAGTGCACACTCATCTTCTTCACAGTCTCTTCTGGTAAGGTGGGACCACTGCAGGGTCCTTGGGAAATTTTCAAATGTGGACCAAAAAGGCAGTTGGCTGGGGGCAAGGTAAGGAAGGAGAGCTGTGATATGCAGTTCTTTGGCCAAGGAAGGTCATTTAAGGAGCAAGCATTGATTCCCGGCCTCTATCAAAAATTTGCAGTGAGGCTCTGCTGTGGAGCTGGGAAGAGGGTGAGACACCAGGCACAAGAGAAATGCTCATGACAAGGCTGCTTGGATGCACAGAGCTCACTTTTCCAAGCTAAGTAGCCTCTGGTCTGCTCACAGACACTCTTTTACTTGGGGCCAGTGGAGCAACAGGTTGTGGAGAGTATGAATTGTCATGAGGGTGGCAGCCTCTTTCTCCTGACCTTTATTTTTCCTTAGGATCCACTCAGACTCTCCCAATTTTGCCCGAGAGCTGTAGGCATTGCTGTGATGGCATTCTAAGAGTGCTGGCCATGCTTTGTGCATCCAGGGTCCCAGTGGGCACTGGTCTGTGCTCTCAGCTGCCCTCTCCTACTTGCTCATGGAGCTTGTCTGTGGGAGGGGGCTGTCATGGTGGTCCAGCTGGCCAGAATGGCTGGCCCTGGCTTGAGTGTGCCAGAAGACAGCCTAGTGATGTGCAAGGGCAGAGTTATTGTCCCAACTCTCTTCTTTTACAAAAGAAAGATGCTTTGCTTTATATTCCCCTGACATCTCATTGGTAATTTCTTCTTCGCTTCCTGCCTTAAGTTGTCTAATGCTGTTGTGCCAGCCCAGTGGAACAGAAATCTTGTTTTCCAGTCCTAAGGCTAGGTTTGCTGTGAAATGAAAAGACATGGCCCAGCTTTAGTTTTAGCATATTGTGCTAGTAACAATTCACTGAGCTCTGGCATTGTGCTTGGTCAAAGGGCATTTCCTCCCCTCCCTCCTTCCCTCCCTCCCTACTAGCCTCTTATGAAATTAATAAAAATAGAGTGCTTGTTGACTGGGTGGAGAAATTACATTCAGATCCCATAATGTCTGAGGCCTGGCAAGTCTTTGTGAATCTGTTCTGGTCTTTGCTAAATGGAGCAGGGTGCCCTCCAGTCTAGTAGCAAATATCTTGGAGGGGAAGCAAAAAAAAAAGCTTGTATTGCTATTAAGTAAAGAAACAGGTCAGTATGATTTGCAGCCACTTGACTCTTCTCATTTATTTATTTATTTATTTTGGATAAGAGAGATTGTTGTCCTCATGATGGTGGAAAAATAAAGTCTGTGGTTGGAACCACATTACATAGTACTCACCAAAACTGGCACTTCTACAGGTCTTTTTTAATGTGATAAATATGTCTGAGCCAGGAACTTTGTAGGGTCTTGTGAGTATGCACATGTCACCCAGTTCCCTTCTCAAAGGGAGATTAATGTATCGGAACACAGATGGGCTCCCAGGCGGAAAGATAGGAGCTATAACGGCTCCAAATATGCATCTTTCTCAGCTGACATGACAACTTGCAACTTTCTAGGCTCCCGTTAAGAGATATTGAACTGTTTGACATGTCTGGGGTCTCTCCCAGGGCCTTGTCCCCTCCATTTGTTGTGGAGGGAGTTCTGTGCTGCTGTGCCGGATCTGGTTTCTCTAAGACTTGTCTGTCAAAGCACCCTCCTTAGTAGGCCTGACGGGTTATATCTCAGTAGATGCCTTGTTTGCTTCTTCTACCAAATTACACCGTTTCCCTTGGGCCGCTATCAAAGACTACAGCAGCGCATGCCTTCCTGTTTTTTATTTGTATGTGTACGTGTGTGGCTCTTCTAAACACGGACAGGAATTTCCTTTCCTGAGTCTAGACATCAGCCACTCACTATTTCTGTAGCTTGCTAACAGACTGTCTGCTGCCCTGGGCCCTTTGATTTTTCCCATGAGAGCAGCAAATTCGCACTGGGCTGATAGAGGAGGTCTTGTACGATACTCTGGGCATGCAGTCTGTTTTGTGCTCGCGATGTTTTAACTGCGCTAACAAGCCCTATGAAGCAAAGCTGGTACCTAACGGGGGTTGTTTCTCTGCCTCCCGCTGTGGGGTCTGTTCTTGCTACCCCGGTGTTGCCAGAGCACCTCCGCCTTGGGGAGAAAGAGCAATGGCATGATCCCAGCCCAAACTGGTGTGTCCATGAGATGCTTGGCCAGATCCACACCCTGGAAAACCGCATTGGCCAAGCAGCCATCCGGGAGCAGGCAAGCCGAGGTGAAGCTCTGCCCGAGCTGACGTAGCTGTCCCCTTCCCGCTGACTGGGGTCCCCTCAGTGCCACCCTGGGGCTTCCCGCACTGATTTCAGCATCGCCACGTCACAGCGACTCTGGGGCTGTGCTTAGTGGAACACGGTCCCGAATAAGGCTCTTGGGATGGTTCCTGGGTTCGCACAGTCGCAGGGCGTAGGCTGCTTCAGATGAATCGCACAGATTTCAGTGGTCTTTCAGAGCAAATTAAGCCTGTCAATACTTTCCTGGGACTTGCTGAGAGCAACAGATGGAGCCTGCGTACACTCAGCAGTCACTTTTTGCAGCTTTTCTCAGTGGCTACTGTAATATGAATTTACCAGGAAGAGGGGTAGGAGAGAAATCTTCCTAGGCAAATGACTGCCAGAAGGCTAAAAAAGCTGGTAAGATTTGTCTCAGTGTGCACCAAGGGTGAGCAGCCAGCGACTGCACAGCAGAGATTGTAAAGCGGAGGAGGAAACATCGGTAAGGTGATTGAGAGTAAACTCACACAACACAAGTGATTTATCTCCCCCCATTTTTAGCCTGTGACTGTCCATCTGCATGAGTGTCTGTCTGCCTGCGTGTCATTCCTTCTCCCCTCAGAAACTTTTGAAGTGGTTGGCTAGTTTCAGCCAAACTAGCTGAGGGATAAAGACCTCAGCATTGCTAAGGTCCTGGGAGCTTCTAGAAAGTAGACGTCTGGCTTGAAGCAAGACTCCGCTAGTGCCTTGGTTGGAGGAGAGGCTGCAGGACGAGCCGAATCCCCATGCCATTTCATGGGATTTCCGTGGGTCCACAGGCAGGCAGGATGCAAGAAAACCAGACTTCAGTGCTCCCACTTTTCACAGACATGCTTATTTGTGCGTTCACGGTAGCCTGCTACAAATTCAGGTTATGCCACACTGCGGGACAAAAGAAAAGTAAATGTCTAGATGTGAATACAGTCACTGCTGAACTCTTCAAGTTCCATAGCTTTGGCACAGCCGTTCCTGTGCCTCCCCTGTGCAGCGTGCCTGTGATAGTCACATCCCCATGGCTGCGGGAGCCTGTGGAGCCAGTCAATCTGCGCTTTTTTGAGAAGTCTGTCTTTGGGCTCCATTTTGCAGCTGGAGCCTCTCAAGGATGTAAGGAAGTTGATAGAAGTAAAAAATTCATTACCGTAAGCTTTATTTTGTAACAGGGAAAATACAAAGTTTCCAGGTGATGTGGCATTTCCTGAGGAAATAAATAGCTGAAGGCATACCCGGAGTGACATAACCAGTGCTGTTCAGGAAGGCTGGTGGTGCAAAAAACAGGCGTTTTAAGAGGAGGATTAGGCAGACAAGGAATAAACACTGCAGACTGGGTGAGGAAGTAGCGTGTCCTGGGAAGTGGTGACAAAATGCCGTCAGGCGCGTGAGCGAGCAGCAGACCAAGGGCTGAGAACCTGCAAAGACGTCGGAGAGGAATTACCAGAGTGAGTTTGGTGTTAAATCCATTCCTGACAGCTGGAGGCGTGAGAAGCTCCAGGTGGTGGGTTTATCTGAGTAGGAGATGGAGAGGACCCCTGGGTCTCAGCCCGAAGTCTTTGCGTGGGGTGAAGGATGGGGATACCAAAGAGTGCTCGTTGTGCCTTGAGCACAGCAGGACATAAGGCTTGGAAGGTGAAAAATCAGAAAAATCCAAATTGGAAATGAAACTCAAATGTATTAACCGTGAAGGCAACATATGTCTGGAATGGCTAACCGAGGATGTGGTAAATTCTCCAGCACTTGGAGACAAAATCAAGATACCCTGGATCTCCCACAAGGTACAAGGCTTGATTCAGAGATTAGAGGGTGAAACGCTGTGGTGCGTGTTATGCAAGAAGCCAGACCAGATGATCAGTCTGGTCTGCTCTGGCCTTCAGAAATATGAATCAATGTTGTAGCAAGGATCTAGGAGAATTACCAGGAGACAAGAAAGAGAATAATTAAATAACCACAGTATTTCCAACGGCTCACATCAAAGAGTCTATCATTTTTTTTTAAGCAGCAGCAGAGATTGGGGAGAAGATCTTGGGGAGGAAGAAGGTTGCTTTGTTTTCCTATTTGGAAACTTGCCCACTGGATGACTTTGACCCCAGTGATAAAGTTGGTCTTCATACTGGAGGTTCATGAGCTCATTCATGGACGACACTTACTGGAAAATAACTGGAGTTCCAAGGTGGGCTTATGCGAAAGCATTACTTCCAAAATGCATTCATCAGTCTTCAGGGGTGCAGTAAGGCATGGTCTTGCATTGAACAGATTTACACAAATGGCTTATTAACAAAATCAGGATTAGGGCCAAACAGATGTCAGTATGACTGATTAGCTCAAAATAAACACAGTTGTGAGATAAGAAATAGCTGTGTTTTTGCTTCATCTTCTTGTGGTTGCGTACTCAAAAGATGATGGGAAATGACATGTTAGGTATGAGGTAAAATGACTCATCCACTGCTGCAACTCGTAGAAGGCAAAGCAGAAGAATTCAGGAATTTTCAGTCCATGGGTATAAAATAAGCAATGGCCCTGATCCAGGAAACTCTGCCACAGGGATGGATCCCCCCCAAGGTGTGCAGCCTCTCTTTCTTAGGATTGTGCAGGTGTGGGGTTTTATTTTGGCAGCTGAAACTCCCTAAGCACTGACATTACTATCATTTTCATTATGCCACATGCATTAAAGTTCTGATAGCCAAAAATATCAGAAAAGAAGTAACAGTTGTTCTCTCATGAGACCTTAAATATTAATTGGTCTGGCCAAATGAGGAATACAAACCCTTCTAATGGTTTCTCAGTGAGAGGAGAGGTCTGTGTTACCTTGCTTGGTCCACGTCATCAGCATGTGAAATATTAGGATACATACAGACCAAATCTAGTGCTAGAGGTCATAGAATTGCAGTAAATGTGAACCAGCCACGTCCATCAATGTGCATTGGAAACTGTTGATCAAGTTCATTTGCTACACTGCTTTACAGAGAACATGCAAGTCAGACTAAAGGCATAGAGATGAAAATGGCAGCAAGAGTTATTTTTTGGCACTCCCTTTTGTACAATACATAAGTGCTTGCTCAAACATGGTAGAAATTCCCCATTTTTTTAATGTTCTCAGTGCAGAACCAGGTTTTGCATTACAAGGTACTCTGTTTTGGTAAGTGTATAGATCCATGAAATCAATTTCTAGTCGTTCAAACAGTTGCATTCATGTTACCATCTCCAAGTGAAATATTTTGATTTTTCAATTTAATTTTCAGTTCTAATTTTTCACTTCAATAATTTAAGAAATTAGCTATCCAAACCATTGCTGAACAAATCATTGTAGTCAACCTAATAAAGTCATTCCTCTCCTCAACCATTTCATTGTGAAAGTGAAGCAGCTAGGAAGAAGGAAGACCTGTTTCAGATCAATTGGAAATGAAACTATTCTTGATGAATACTTCTTACATTTTTTCTTTCCAGGAGGCAAACCAACCAACACAGCAAAAGCTCTATACATAGGCTTCCTTGAAAACCTGATGCTGTCTGGTGTGGATTGCACTCTAAACAATTTAGTTAGCCTTTCAAAACCCTGCCTGGACCACTTTGGATCTTATTTTACTCATTTTCAAACTGAAGCTCACTCTATTCATTTACACTAGAGGAACTTTATGAGAACAACATTTTCCAAATGGGAAAAGTTGCCCACTTCGATTGCAGTCCTGATCTAACTCCTGTGTCTAGTGATGCTGTTCCTCATGTTGTCCAGGCAAAGGCATGTGCAGTCACAATTCCTCCTCCTGTCCTACCTTGGTGGCTTCCCATGTACCTTGCCCTGTCCCTGCTCTGGCTCAGCTACTGGCTGTTTTCCAAAATCAAGGGAAAGCGTTTGTGGGTTTTTTGCCTCTCTTTGTCCTGTTCTCTGCCCTTTTACCACTATACGGCCTGCCTCTTCTTTCCCTCTCTGTTTTAGTCGATAGCAAGTGTTAAGATAAAAGTTCATTAATTAGCATACTCCCACTTCTTGTTCTCCCTGGGGCCTCTAAACATTTTCATATCATATGGCTGTTACTGAGAAGCATTTAAATCTAATCTAGGTTCCCAGAAATGCATGGGCTTATTTTTACATATTTACACTTTTTTTTCTAAAATAGTCTTCCCTAAGAGTCTGATCTCTGAGCTGGGGAAGATCTGCTTTCTTAGCAAGAAAGTAAGCAGTCTTGAGGAGATGGGAAGCGAGGATTTAGTATGATTAGGTTGAAATTCATCTCATCCCCTCTTTAGAAACCAAACTGAAGTGTTTAAGAGATTTGTTGCTCTGAAGTCCTATCTAATCAAGTAGGATGAACACAGCACATTCAACAGATAGTCCAGTTCTTAGTGGGATCCAACACTATTATGTTGAAAGGGAGAAGTGGCTTGTAATACACATCCTCAGCCAGGTCTCCAGCTGATGTGAATGGGTAGTATCTCTCTCAAGGTCAGTGGAACTATATCAGCTTATTTCAACTCAGGCTCTGTCCTTCCAAACTTTCCTGTGGATAAAATTGGTACTCCTCATTTTTACCTTCCTCACTGAGAACACTTTTGCTCCACTGGTGCAATTTTCCCTATAAGGTATGGTATTCCATACTAGCCAAATTCCGAAGTATCTCTGAACCTGACAAACGTCTACAGTGACTGCTCTCCCTCACGTGCCACAACCAGATTTCACGCACCTGCTGGAAAGGGCTGAGGCGACCAGCAACGCGTGGGCAGCAGAGTCTTGTTTTGGCCATGAAGGTGGAGGGTGTTTCAGGTGCAGTCAGGGCTGTGACTCTCTCTTGAGGTTCTTCTTCACAGGGTGCTGCCAGAGAAGAGATGAAAGTCCCTATGTACAGGGCAGAAAAAAACCTAAATGCCTCTGAAAAGAATTTGTCACAACTTTGCAACCAGCAGTGGTAATGGTTTTTGGTCAGGGATTGTCTTGATAGTTCTGTGAGTGAAGGCCAATCTTCCTTTCAAGGCACTTTATATTTAGTTATTTAATCAAGCTAAATTATTCCTTCTCTCCTCACCCACAGTTAGATCATGGCACAAAATTAAGCACAGCCTTTCATTCCACCTCCTCTTGCCTCTCTGTTTGACCTAGACTTTGGGGAGCCATTAACTTGTCTGAGATATTGATTTAATAAGGGTAGGAGAATTAAAAAGGACAAAGAGACACCTGACTAATTGGCATTTCCAAGAGATCTTTGTAATCAGCCAATGGGGATTTTATAAGGTATGAAGTATTTGCTTTCACATAAATTTCTTCCACATTCTTTCTCTCATGTTTGCTCGGTAAACCTTCTGGAATAAAGATCACATCTGCCTCTCTGTAAGCTTTATACTTGGGAGGTAATTGAGTTGGCTCTTTGTTATGAGAGCATGTACTCGTTTAATTGCACATATGTGTCTGTGAACACACTATCCCTGCTTCTCTCCTAAATTTGATTTGGAATGAGTCCCACGAAGGGCTGTTTTCCAGCGTTAATGGATAAAAGGTCTTTACCAAGGGGAAAAGTATTCAAACACTAAATTTAATAAAGTTTAGTTTAAAAGTTATTTCTTTGCAGGAACTCTTTTTGAAAATACACAGTTCTGAGAGTAATTTCTTTCTCCCCACAGTGATTTAATAGCAAGTATCTTCTATTGGTTTTGTGATTTGTAACCAATCGGTTTTTATTTTGGAAATATGGCATAATAACATGGCAATTTAATGGCATGACAGTAACACATTTACACTGTTGTAAGAGTTACTTGTTACATCCTGCCCTGCCATGCTGAGCAGTAATGCAAAACTTTGAGAAGATAAGATCCTTACAGTGAGATGAAAATAAACACTGTGGTAATCTTTATTCCATTTCTGGGCTTAAGGTCCTGACCTTAAGGTGGTGGTACAAGCAAGTATTCCAACATGTTGCTCTCAGGAATAGCAGAGCGAAGTGCTAGGAGGGAGGTGATGTGAGGGCCTGGAGATCTGTCCCTTAGGCTGAGAAGTCACATTACTCAAGCCACGTTAGGCAGTATAGATTAGGTAAACTATACTTTGTAATGCTGTGTGTCAGTTTGGTAGATGACTGTCCTGTGGGCTTTTTATCATGTTCCGTTAATTTGAATTTTATTTTATGCCAAGGCTCAGCAACTTATTGTTATGAGCTGACAAGCTGATATTTTTATTCCATTTCTACTTAGCATTTGTTTAACGCTAACTCAGATAAAACTGCCAAGAACTGAGTTCTGCTTGAAAGAGGACATCAAGATTGGGGTCAGCTGAATGATGCATATTTTTGCCAAAGGATGTCACTCAAGTTACGGCTCCCTCTGAGCTTAGGAGAGAAGGGACAAGGGCAGAAGAGACTCTCTTAGAGTGGCTGGTGGGTCTGCCTCACAATGTGCTTTCATACACCAGCAACTAAATCATGTTGCTTTGTGCCAAGTGATGCTTCTGTGGGGTCCGGAGAGAAAAAGTCTTCTTTTGTTCACTGATTCCTTGGTTGTCGTCTGGCTGTTAAAAATGCATTGTTCTCGTTTCTGTTTTTTCTGGAGAATTTGGAAATGTTTAGGTGTTGGGATTTTGGTCTATCCCAGTAGCAAGGCTATAAAACCAACATGTTTTCACATATCATTATTTTCCAACCAAAATTGCTTACCCCGGATTCATAGGGTGTTTGTAACAGAATACTTGATTCTCAGCTGGGTGGTTAGGAACAAGTAGGAGATATGAAAACAGGGCTCTCAGCTTGAGTGCTGTAACCATGGTTTCATAGGGCATAGCGAGGAACCAGAATCTGGATCCATGGAGCAAAGAGACATTCATAAAATACTCGTAGCAAAATTATGGTTCTGATTTCAAAATTTATTCAAGCTGTAGTTGCCTGAATTTCCAGATTTTACTTGGGCATCAGTTTATTCTTTATACTGGTGCAAATACTCAAATACTGGTAGACAAGGTGTTGTACAACCACTATTTGTGGTGTTGCTAAATCAAAGACCAGCCTCTTCAAGAGCAGCAGATTTCCATGGCTCCTATGTCTCAGGTCACCAATTTGAATGCTGCTAATTTGAATTAATTGATTAGAGAATTGGAAACTGATATTTTCTGCAGAGGATGAGGAGCATCTTTTCTTGTAGCCTGCTCTAAGCAAAACTGAGGTTATCACTAGAGGTTAGGCCAGAAGGAGAAAAATGTTTTTTTCAAAATTTGGTAGGTGTTTGTCTCTTTCAAGTTGTTGGGATTTATGGCAAAGTTCAGAACTAGACTAGATTCATGCCTTCCTTGAATCCTGGCTTACATCTGAGTTATGTAACCATGGTCATAACACGGCTACTGCTTTGGTATGTGTAAGAAAGCAATGGCACAGAAGATTTCTTTTTCAAGGTTTATCCAGGTGGAGCCTATCAACTTTTTGCTTCATAACTTTCAGTTTTGACAGAGAGCTGGAGTTCCTGCAATATTTCAGTACCTCTGAAGTGTCTACTATATATGAAAGTGGTTTAACATTTTTTTTGCTCAGAAATAAACTGAAAACTGTCATTTTTAGTCAAAGAGTATACCCTGAAGTCTTCAGGTGCTCTGAGTTGTATCACAAACCAGAATTTTTTTGCTGAAGTATTTGCTATGAGCATGTTTCTGGTTTTTTTTTTCTGGTTTTTATTTGCTGATAAATTTTGATATGCATTTAATAAAAGCAATATTGGCCAGCTGACCTATACATGGGCCTGGCACAAAGTTGGCCTTGTATCAGAAGGGAAATCAATTTGAGAACCAGTGCCTTGCCCAGACAGAGAAGAAAACAGAACTGTGATTTTTGACTCTGTCTGGGCAGCCCTGGGATGGCATAGCCTCAGGAGAGCTGCAGGTGCAATAGAGCCCTCCAGAACTTCTCTCACGGCTATGGGGACTGGGTCTTCTCTTTCTACTGGACTCATTTGCATAAGCTTGATAAAGCTCTTAATACTCATCTTGTGTCAAGCGGCCACGATTCTGCTTCATCAAAGCAGGCAGCCAAAGAACAACGTTTCTTCTTCCCATCTACAGAGATGGCAGAAGCATAGGAAGGGCTAAGACAAACCCAACTAATGCTGTCAGCTTAATTACAGAGAATATCAGGCCTGCGGGTTCCTGACACCCAATAGTTTTTGTCCAGAGAGTTTTGAAACTGGGCCAGATGCTTAATGAGTGCAAAGCCACATTACATCACTGACTTTGACAGGGCGATGCCAATTTAGACCAGTAAAGAGTCTTGGTCTTGTTCAGCGCTATCAGTACCAACGTGGAAATACAGTGAGGAATGACAATTCAGAACAACAAGGCATAACGGAGGGTCTGCTTATCTGCTAGTCACTGCACACCTTGTAATTTATGCAGTGTGAAGCCCGGTAACAGTGCTGGGGAGCCAAGTAGTTCCTGATAACCGCACCTCCTGGGATTGTGCAGTGCTGCGGCTAATAAATCTTAGTGATGGCACACGGCTAAGCCGGGAAAAAATTAAATCAGCCACTCGGGCAGCTGAACAGCCATCTCAGCTGTGCTGATTCACCCAGAATGATGCACTCCAAGGGGTTTTCACCGCCTAAACAGATGTTCCCCTAGCACAGGATGCTTTCCATTTTTATATTGTTCATGCTGGATTTGTGCGTTGCAGATCAGATCTTCAGCTGCTGTAACCAGACCTGTCTAGTCAAAGGCTGTCAGGGCAAGACTGATGCTCTCGGAGCCCGTCTCCCGCTTCCGTCTGCGGTGCAGGACCCCCTCCTGCCGCAGCCTGCGCCACGCTGCGTGGCGGCCCCGAGCTGGAGGGAAGCCACTGCAGCGTGCTGCATGTGGCAGCGTGTCTCCAGACAGGCTTCGCTGGAAGGCGGCTTTCCCAGGCAGCGGGAATATTTCCCCAACAGCCGGTCCCCATCGCTGGGGAGGGTGGGATCGCACGGCCGCATCCAGGTGGCCTGGGCGCTCTGCAAGTCAGCGTAGCACTGAGGGGCAGGACAGGGAGAAATCCCACCTTTGCATTACACCTGTCCAGATATTGCTGTCTAAGCATCTGCTAGTTTTATTATTTCGGCCCTGCAACATCCAAGTTGATCATGCCCAGAAAAATCTGTCATCCTGCTTAGCCCTGCAAAGAAGATATAGCTATTTTTCTTTTTTTTTTTTTTTTTGAGCAACTAGGGGAGCATGACTTGGTGGCATGCTGAAGCAGAAGAGAATGATAAGGGAGGGCAACAAAAATACTGGCCAGGTAACATTGCTATGGTATATTAAATTTTTCATAATCTTCAACTTTTGCATTGTCACATCTCATGAGAATGATTTTGTGTTTCAAAGTTTCACAGACCAGTCAGAAATTTGCCCTTCACAGGTGCTAAGTTGGGTCATTACTGAGAGGTGGAGGAAGCAGAGGAGGATCACATAGTTTAATTACTAAGGCACCTGTACTAAGGTAACTGTACAACACCAAGTGCGCTGAAGTGCTAATCCCTGTGTGAGACTACGGCAGTGCAATACAATAAATAGCAATAAAAAAGACACAGTAGCAATTCCAGATTTCTGTCAGTTCAGGAGCAATACCTTTTAAGTCAATGGTATAGCAGTCTCCTCTTGCCTTGGACTGTGCTGCTTCTTGGATGTTGTGGAGCTCTAGTCCATTAGACTAAGGGTCTGCCTTGCACCACGAGGTCCATCTCGCCCCTATGCAGAGCTTGTGGACAAATACAGCCTTGGGCTAATAGAAATACCCAAGTGCCAGGCACAAATTCTGAACAAAATCTGGAAGTGGTGCTCTTAAACTTATCAAAATATACTGGAAGGTGTTTATTTGTGTGAAACCAAATGGAAATCTGTATGCTTAAACTTGGAAGTGAGCTGAAAGGCAAGCTGGAGACTTACTCCTGTGTGTCAGTGTCATGTGAAGAAGGATATGCTATCTATAACATACACAAGAAAGGCTGAAGTCTACATAGAAGTGAAGCTATTAATAGTCAGTATTTAGTAGTGGCTGTCATACAGTGTGATATGAGATACTGTGATTTTCCCTGATCTAGAAATGGGGGCTAGGAGGACCTAAGAAGGGAATAAGTGGTACTCTTGGCTACTAAAGCACAGTGATTGCTGGCAGATGCTGACTCAGCTGGTTGCCACCGTAGCACTAAATACAAGCTGTTAGAGTGTCCTGTCCAACTGCCAGTCCAGACTTGAGGACTGATGTGCCGGCGTGACATTTGCTGTGAGGTCAGGGCTTTGACTAATGAGATCAAGGGTTTATGTTACTGTAAGACATGGATTAGACCATTGACACCTTTGCTTCTGCTTTGAGTGTTAGCCCATAGGGAGGGGAATCCTGGGGGAAACTTCTTGCACACAGTATCAGGGGACCATCTCTTTTCCCCGCACAACTGCAAGATTCCTGACCACAACTGCAGGATTTTCATCTGCTCTATATTGGAAGCCAAGAATAGCCATTAATCATTCGAGATTTGCTGAAATCTTTGTGAACTGAGCACTACTGAACCAGAATAGAATTCCTAGAAAAACCCGTGCCCACGTAAGTTTTCTCTTGTTGCTTGTTTTATGGAAGTTATTTTGCACCAACATCCATTTTAAGTAAGTTCTTGCTGCTCAACCTTTAAGTAGCCATCTCCTACAGAAAATGGGACCTCCTCCTACTGTGCAGTGATAGCAGTTACAGAAGGGTAACACTTGATGATACCTGCATGACTTATGAAATGAACAGTGAGTAACAATATCTTTGAGTCCCCTTGAATCTCATCTGACTTACTGATGTGACTGCTGGCCTTATCAAATGTTCAGGAGGAATAGTCATCTTTATAAAATACAGCTTTTTCCTGTGCTAGTTCTTGTAGCCTCCTTTTGGTTTAAAAAGAAACATAAAACTTCTTATTAGTGAGGAGAAAGTAAAAATCAGTATAGTTCACTCAAGTGAATATTCTGGAGCCCCCAAATCTCCATGTTATTGCAAGAAGGTAAGTGATGTCTTTCTGCAGCGTGAAGCAGGAACTCTTATTTAGGTTACAATAATAATAGCTAAAACTCCTTAAAAGTTATTTTTAGCAGTGGATATTTAACAAGGTTCTCCTTACATAATTATATACCCAAATTCTCCAATACTGACAGATGCTGACACTTAGGAAATTATATAGTAAAGCCAGTGACCATTTTCGTTTAGAAAGAGAAAAAATGAGACAATTATAGCCACACATTCAGAGATTTGTCAGGCATTGGAACAGGCTGCCCAGGGAAGTGGTTGAGTCACCATCCCCGGAGGTATTCAAAAAGCGTGTAGACAAGGCACTTCAGGACAAGGTTTAGTGGGCATGGTTGACGGTTGGACTCGATGATCTTAAAGGTCTTTTCCAACATAGAAGATTCTATGATTCTATGATTTTTAAACCCAGGATAGGTTACAGTCATCCTCTAGGCTGACCTCCTATATGACGCATCTACAAACTTTGTTGCAGCAGCTCATGATTTTTTTCTGTCCATAATAATGGAAAGGTTTTTAGCCTTTCCTTAAAGACCACATGGGATAGAGAATTCAGTTCATCATATTCAATTGCTATGCCCTTCACAGTTTAAAGAAAATGCATGCCCCAGACTTGAAGTTTGTCCAGTTTTGGCTTCTACCTAGTGGATTTTGTTATGCCTTTTACACTAGATATGACACCTACAGTTAAAAATCTCTTTCTCATAGTTACAATAGCTACTCTACCATCCGGGTATCTGTGAGCTGTGATCATATTACCTCTTAAAATTCTCTGGGATAAATCAGATTAAACTTTTTTAGTCTCAGTCTGATTTCCAGACCACAGGTCATTCTTGTAGCTCTTTTCTGAACCCTTTCCAAATTTTGAATACACTTTGTAAAGTTCGGATGCCAGAACTGCATGTGGTATTTCAGCAATATTCTCACTAGAGCTATACACTGACTTTTTCAAACTCCCCTGCTTATTTATCTAAGGATCAGAATTGCTCTGGAGGGTCATGTTCAGCTGATTATCTAATGTGACCATGAAGTTTTTTCAAAGTTAATTGTATCTGAATTGCTGGTTCATAGCTTAAAGGGTGACATAAAGCTTTTGTTGCAAGATGTATAACTCACATTTGGTTCTGAAAATGCAAGTGATACAAATGACAAGGAATGGATTCTTATAACAAACTTGTTCTCCGCATCACTTTTATCATCCTATATCCCTTTTGTGTTGTCTCCAACTTCTACCACAGTAGTTTTGTTTTGGTCTGCATTAGTATAGATATCATTGACAGGAGTAGCTGGCACCAAGAATAGAGCCCCCCTAAACTCCAGATGGAACGCCTCCTTGAATGATAGTGATTCTGCTAAAATTACTTTTAGAAATACATTCATTAGACAGCTTTTAAACCATTTAACACTAATGGATTGTTATGTGGGTGTGAGTTAAACACCTTCAAAGATCTAAATATTTTTCCTTTTTGCAGCTACTTCTGTCAGCCAAGCTGGCAATCCTCACCAGGACTGTAATCAAGTCCTACAGGTTTACAAATGTTGTTATTAATGACTGCTGTTCAACATCATCTCTAATTGCCAGTGGAATAGTAAGTATCAAGTTAGGCTCTGAATATATCATTCTGCTTCCATCCGAGTCTGAAACAGAAACATTAGTCAAGTATTTCTCCATTTCCCACATTAAGATTGATAATTTTGCTATTCTTTGCTAATATTTGATCCATCCCATACAATCCAAGACCAACTTTTCCACCTGGAAATGATGCTTCTCTGGAACTTGTTGAGACAATGTATCTGTTTCAACTATAATATCAGCAGAAAACCTTCCTAGGTCGGTAGGGGAGTTGCAGGAAGGAAGAAAATGAGTCCTACTCTGGAGATGCCTGACGTCAACTTCTCAGCTTCCTTAAATCCTGGTGGGAGACAGTCTGGGGGGGGGTCTGCATGATGGGGCTGAGGGGAAGAGTCATGCTTGTACGTCGGTTCACATGATTCTAGCACACCGGCTGGATGTGTGCCCTCCGACGGTTTTCCTTCCGGAGCGAAGCCCCCAGAAGAGGCAGCTCCCCCCGAACTGGCGGAGCGCTTCATCCTTCCTCCCACTCCTGCTTCACAGGCGAGAGCTGATCGATCTGCCAGTGGTTAGGACGCTTCCCTGGGAATTGTGTCCCCAGGTTCGCGTCCTTGCTCTGATTTGGAGTGGTTCCCTGACCGCCAAGCTATACCGGCCGTTTCGCTTTCTTCCAATGAATACTTAATTGAAATCAGCTTCAAATCAGACGGAGCAAGAACTTGAATCAGCAGCTCCCTTTTATCTCCAGGGAACTTCCTAACCACTGGACTGCATACTCTCATTCTCTCTAGCTCCGTCTTCATATGTAATTATTTACACGGAATGGAGAGGCTCCAAGGCGATGGGGGAAGAGGGTGGGAGAGAGTTAACTAAAGGAGTATGTGGGGGAGAAAACCTGGCTGTCCCTGGGTTTCTGATGGGGGAGTCCAAGTTGCTGTCCCTCTCCTGTCTGACAGCACTTGGGAGCAGGGAGCCAGGCTTTCCCCTCCGGAGGGGAATCACCGAGGCACTAGCCTATTTGCCGCTTGGCCTCCCCTTCTCTTTCCTCTCTGGGCCTTACATGTGAAGGTTTTGGAAATACAGTGGTTTTGTTCTGACGCGTAATGAAGACAGGTTTGAAAAACTTCAAAAACCCTCATTTTTTTTCTTCTGAATTGTGAAACAAAATTCTTGTTTCGTGGCCAGCCCTGCGTATCACATCTGAGAGGCAGAACCTGCAGCAGAAAGATTGATGAAGTCGAACCTGACAAAACCTGATTGTGCATTCCTTTCCCGTTCGTCAGCAGGCTCCTCTCCTTAATAGATGAAGACTTTTTGGACTAGTTGCTCATTCTTAGGTTGAGGTATATTCTTTCACTCATCCCCTTCAGGCACGCTGTGGAAGCACAGCTCCTATTAGCTCAGGCCAGCCCACTTCCCCCACCTCCATCTTCCCTGCCTGGTGCCAGTTCACTTGCTGAAGGACAGATCAAAATATGCCGGGGAGGGTTGTTTCATGTAACACAAAGAAAATCTGGTCCTCCTCTATCTCCATTTGTGCACCACCCATCTGGTTCAGATGTGAGGAAACCTGCACTTTCTATTTCAAGGTGCTAGTTTTAGGAATCTCTCTGTAGATTCACTGGGGAGAACAATGCTGCAGGAGGAGACACAAAATGTAGAAAAGAAACAGCTTGAGGGTACCATAGCCTTTCCACCAATGGTTGGGTGTTCAGAGACATGTGCCAGGCCAGACCCGTGGTGCACATTCACAGCTTTGATCCACTGACTTAAGTCAGGTCAGCCCAAAGGTGAGGCGCTGGCCTCGCAGCACTGACCAACGTTACAGCATTTTTTCACATCAGGGTTGCAGCTCTCAATGCGGTAAAGTTGGATTAACACAGTGGAGAAAGAGAGCCTGTTGCCAGAAGCTTGAAATGGTATCTTTTGTGGGTCTCTCAAAGCAACCCAAAGCATGCCATGCAGTGGTTTCACTGACTTTGGGGACTTTTCACCATAGGTCACGCTTCCAGGTTTCACACTGTAACCATTAAGGCTGCAAGCCTATTCCTTTCACTCTGTATTTTGAAGAATAACACCAAAGGTGTTCGAAGGTATTCAAAGTGCCGATAGCACTGCTCTACCTTGTTTGTAGCAAAGACTGCAAGTGCTGTACTGGAAAACTTGTCATCATACAGAGCTGCTCACCAGCAAATGTCTGCAACAGAGGATGCATCAGTTCTTTTGTTTTGATTCTGTCTTCCCCCCCCCCCCCTTTATTCCTTCCCCAGGGTCTCTGTACTATTCCCAAGTGCATTCTTCTTGCTTATCCCTTTTCTACTAAATTAACTTGTACCAGTCTATTACATTCTGAATTGTCAGTAACACGCATACCTTTTTGGCTGATAAGGGATATAGTAATAAAATTGCTGAGTCAAACTTGGAAAGTTGAATTAAGTGGACTTTTTTGAGTCTTCAGTGAAGAAGTTGTATTCATAAGGAAAAGCTGTAAGATCAGATTTCTTAACTGCAGGGTCATTTTCACTCATTGGAAGAACTAGATGGAGTTTTCAGTTTGCACTAGATAAAGATTTCCAGCCACTGAAGTGAGCTCACTGTAACACAGGGACATGGAGTAGGGAGGTCGCCACAGATGACCTAGACAGTTAATCTTGAGAGACTGTTTTCCCTTCGCAGTTATTGCAGGGGAAAGGGCAAATCTGGCATTGCTTTTGAACAAATGCTGGTTTAATGCTCCGAGCATAGTAGATGGTGTGCATGATCCTTTGTGACAGAGGTGATGTTACTGTGAAATCCATCTTTTCTGGTTCTATCTGTATCCCGAAACATTCAGGACTGGTAGCAGGCATTGCTTGGAGACATGGTTATTTTAGCAGTGACCTGGAAGAGCTGCTTCGTGAAAGCTGCCCTTATTCTAAATGTCTCCATGCACCTTCAGTATAGTGAGTGAATTATGCTACATCCATTGCAGAATGACTGGAAATCAACCCAAACCGAACAACTCGAACCTGGAGCTTGAAGATTTGGTTCCAGGGTTTTAACTTGTTCTATTATAGAGGAAGAAGTAAATGAGAAATTCAGGTTTGTGCTGAAGGCATCCCATAGCCTGGTTAGTAGAAACCTTCAGTGCATAAATCAAGGCTTAGCTCAAGCCTCAGGTTAGCTTTGCTAGTGAGCTTTAATGCTTATGAATGCTTTTTGCAGTTTAAATGATGTCAGCCTCGATGTTTATGAAACCGTGGAAGTGCTGAGTCGAAAACATTCACATTAATAAGGAAGCGCTGGGAAGCACTGGGAGGGTGCCAGTGTCAACCAGTGTTATTAAGCTAAGAAGATCTTTGGCACAACTGAGCTAGGGAAGATCATACCCAATTTATCTCTTGTGGTTAGTCATTTGATTCATGGCTTCAAATTCATGGCTTTGTCTTGGACTGAAAATACCAACTTTCTTATCAACCAGCTAAGAAAAATTGATTTTTTAGAACGGTTTGACCATATTTTCATGCTAATCCTAGAAGGGCCACTCATTTATCAGGAACGTATCTTAGTAGCAGCCAGTGCCTTACTGATATATTACTGAACTGCATCTTGCTGGACACAACACCTCTGACTGGTGTGAGTTTAAATAGTGAGATTTATTTCTCTGAGGCCCTGCACAGATTAGCGCAGCATTACAGCTGCTGTCTTGTACCAACGGGTACCTGGTTGAGACTGAGTTCTCACAACTCTGCCTTTTTCCATAAGGTGCTGCTGGGAGGATTTGGGATGTTGGGCAAATACAAGGGTTCCATGGCTTCGATGTTGTCCTCAGGTGCTGTGCCATGGGAAAGATGAGTTTCCCATGTGTCTTTGGAGTTTCCTCATCAGGAAAACCTAAGAATCCCATAGAAAGAAGTGGTTTCATCAGTGTAGCTTCATGTAAAATAAAAACCAAATGAAATCACTGTTGTTCATCTAATTGTTGGTGGTGATTAATATGGTTTTTTTTTCCTTGAAATGGGGGAAGTCTATGTGTTAGGGCTGCTAAAAAGCAGCTGCAATTTCTGGGTGACAGGCAGCTCACTGCCCTTTGTTTCTGCTCCTTTTTGGATGCACCTCCATCGTTCCCCACATGTGTTTTTCAGCAGTCGCAAAGCTTCATGGTAAGATGCAGTAGGAAGATATTATTAGTGCTATTTCATAATGCAGCTATGGTCACACATGACTCTGGGGCAGATGGAAGCTCTCTGAGGTTTTTCTATTCTGTGTTTTGAAGGTGGTGCACTCCCTAACATAACATACTCTGCATGTCTCAGCCAGAAACACCCAAATGAGAAATGAGGAATATCAGTTTTATCTAGCAAAGCTGACTGAACAACCATATAAAGCAAGTCTCACTGGTCACCACTTGGACATGTCTAGAAAGCCACTTTCACAAAAAGGCCCACAAAGGCTCACTAAAACCTCAGGGTTTTGTGGTTTTATTCCCCCCAGTGGTACATACCATTTGGCTGAAGAAGCTTGAAAACATTGTGGTTTTGAGCTTTCTTTATGCTTAATCCATCCTCAGGTCCCTCCACCCTGCCTTCTAGAAAGCCCAGGTTAAAGAGCCTGACTCACAGTTGTGCTATTCCAGTTCTATGCTAGTGCAATGCCTCTGAAAGTAATAGCAGGACAAAATCAGGGAGAGCCATCGCTCAGTCCCAGAACAAGTATGGCCTTCAGCAAGATGCAAATATAAGTAGGAGGCTCCTCAATATAGCTGGAGTTTGCACCTTTGTTAATTTTTTCCTCCTAGGAAGGCCCTAGGCAAACAAACTCTGTGGCAGACGAGAGAGGGAAGGGTATAAACTGTTATGACTTTTAAGCAGAGATTTGTTTGGAAAGGGAGGGAGTCCGGTGTTCTGGGGAGAACAAAAGAGAGGTTTTGGTGAAGTGGTATTTGCCACAATTACAGGGGGAGGCTTTGGGGGTTGGATTCAGCTGCTGTGTAGATGGGTGCAAGTACAGGCTAACTCTGCTGATTACAGTGGAGTCATGCCAGATGTGCATCAGCCTATGTGAGCATGCAATTTCATGTACAGCCTTTTTATTCCTGTTCACGGCAAGCTGCTTTTTCTCTTCTTTCAGCTTTCTCTCTCTAACATTTATGATGAACAATTGTCTGCTCCTTGTAATTGGAAGGGCGTTACAAGCCATGAATGCCTTTGTTGCGGAAAACCACTTCCTCTTCATGTCTCTTATGTCCTTGCTTTGTAAGAACAGAATAAACTCTGTTTGGCATCTGAAAATAGGATAACATCAAGTTTCTGCATCTGTCCAACTGAGCATCTGCAGGGTCTGTTGTGCCAGATGCATTTAACCTGGCCTGGCACCAGAAACATTATCTCTGTTCCCAGAATGCCCTGGGATGTAATTGGATGTCAAATCCCCATACATTACGCAGTCTCAGGCAGACTACTGCAGTTTGCCACAAACTTGCATTGTCCACTCACTTTAAAAAGAAAAGCTAGTATTTTGCTTTATGAAACTTATCACACTACTTATAATACAAATGTCAGACACCTTTGTCCTAGGACTTTTTAATACATCATTTTACACTGCCTTTTTCTTTAAGCAATTGCAAATCACCTTATATGTGATTTAGCTATGCAAATCTTACTGAGACAGTGCCTGTTTCTGCAGCCAAACCCATTCAAATGTCCTTCTGCTCCTAGAGGGAGTGACATTATACAGCCCCTTAAAAAGTCACGCAGGCATGGTACCTGAACGCAAGGCGTTGACCTCTGCGGTGGATTGGTGGTAAGACGCAGCTCGGTGCTTTGTGCGAAAGGTAGTTTCAGGCTGTATGTTGGCTACCGAGATTGCATGGAGCAAAGCCCCTGTTCTTTTGAGTTGTACATTCCTGCCAGTGAAGTTGCTGGCTCTACACCAAAAACGCAGGCCTCGCTTTCCTTACCTACCTTCTAAAGACTCTTTAGAAGCATTTATGGGCTGCTCGTGTGGGCCATGGATCACAGCACAAAAGCTGTAGTATTAAGCTAATATTTCAGCTCCAAAAAAAACAAGTGACAAGTTTCATCTTCCTGCTGAAAGCTGGTCAAAACTTGCAGACCATTCAAGTGAGATTAAATGACACTAAGGCTTTATTTTGGTTCTTGGCAGGACTTATCTCATTTCCCCGACTCATGGAAGGGTTGCATGGATAAGGAAATAAGGCTGACATACGTGGAAGAGCCGTTCCTGGGTCTCTGTCAGTGTTAAGCGTGTTGCCCACACTTGAGTTTCTCCCTTCTGGTTCATCCATCTTGAGTGCCACCTTAGGCCAGGCAGTGAGGTGTCCCTTCTTCTTCATTACATGGTCCCTGACACCTCTGGGGCTCACCCTCTCTGTCTAAATCCTGGAAAAGCTGAATCACGCTATTGATTCTTGCCCTGTAGAGCATGGGAGAGTGTATCGATTAGTGCTGGGTGCCCAGGGAGAGCTGTGGGAAGACATGAAAGGACTGCTAGCATCGGAATGGTGTGCACCCTCTAACAAGGGTATACGGTAAACTGATGAGTGGTCCTCAAATAAGTGGGACCCTGGACCAGTCAGCCACAGCTAAAACACAACTGATTATAACTTACAGGATTTAATGTAGAGGTAGCACTTAATTTAATGGCACATGCTAATTGTTGGTCATGTTGATTTTGCAATGAAGGCAAGATTTCAGTGATGCTCTAAAAAAGAAGGGTAAATAAAAGCTGAGCATAAAGCCCAATGTGGCAAGATTAATTCTACAGAATGGATGCTTGCTTTTTCATTGCACCAGTTAAGTCTCTAAAATAAACAGAACAACCAATTTAAAGCAGATGCATGGAACAACAATCAGGTTTCATCTCTGGTTTTAATCTTTTTAAACCACAGCATTTGGTACTCAGAGCTCAAAGGAACTGCAGACTGAATCAGGAGTTTGCTGTAAGTCAGCAGCTTGGAGGAAGCAGATTTGTGGCTGTATAACAGGGAGAGTTGAAACAGCCCTGTTCAGATAACCAAATCATAGTCAAATAGGCAACTGTTGGAATCTGGAGACAAATGAACATCCAGAGATCCTGCCTGTGAACTGTTATCAGCTACAGCTTGGGAACAATAGAGCTAAGCAGCAAATGGCCAGCTCAAGCGCTGCTCCTTAAGTGATGAAACAGTAAACGCACGAGTTTTATTGGTAGTTGCTATCCTGTGTACCACAAAAAAATGAAATGTGGAGTGAATCAATACTATGTGAAAACATGGCTTATGAATGAGTAGTATGATCCCATCTTTACATCCCTTGGTGACTTTTAGGAGGGACTTCTTAACAAGGCAGCAAATACAAAAAAAGCCCCTCAGGAAATCCACATGGGTCTGATTTCCCATTTCCCTGCTCACTGTGTCATCGTTCACCTCGGAGGTTTTGCATCACTGTGTGTGACTACCCACAGCTTCTGATCTCGTGAGGCTGAAGTCATTCTTCAAACAACAGTCTGCTTTTAAGGACTTGGTGGAGGGGGAGATGATGCTGGGCAGGACAGCTAAGCTAAGACAAAGAAATGTCTTCCAGACAGAGGAGCTAATGCTGGAAATTCCCTGGGGACCAGTCTTGTGACATGGTTATACCATTGCAGACACTTTTTCAAAGCAGTGGGTGGGGTGGGTCCCTCTTGCCAGCCTGGCTCAGACAAGCTGGGCAAAGCAGGGGTGCTTACCTGCGTGTGTTTGCACAGGGTTATCAGGACACTTGCTGAGAGCAGAGATACCCCAAAACGGTGCTGGAGGAAAGTTTCACAAACTTACTGGAACCTCAGTGGGGTCATTTTTTTTTTTTTTTAGTTTCATGTAGTTTGGAGGGATAATTTAGACATTTTAACGCTGGGGCCCGTGAGCCCAAAAATCTTTAAGAGCAAATCACCCGTAGTGCCAGGGTGCACCACAGAAGGACCGTGGTACCCCACTGCTCGGTCTGCAGGCGACCACCCCTCTGTGCCGGCGAGAGCACCGCGGGCAGAGGGGAGACGGGGGATCAGGCTGTACCCATAGCTGTCACCCTCGGCCGCGGTGTCCGTATGGATTTGGAAAAGCAGGTTATTTCACCTCTCTCTCCCTTGCTTCGTGGGGGGAGATACAACCGAGGGAGGGAGTGTTGTGGCTGCAGCAGCCGGGGAGGGATGCAGCGCAGGGGAACACGTCGAATGCAATGGTAAGGAGTGGAGTGGTGTGCATTAGGGTAGAGTCTAATCCATTACTTACATGTTTTCTTTCATTTTGCTGTCTTCCTTATGTTTCTGCTTCTTTCTTTGCCTTTTTTTTTTCCTTTGTGAGTGATTTATCTTTAAGTGATTTATCTTTAAGTGTCCCTATAAGTAGGCATTAAGTAGCAGTAAAAATCTGAAGGCATCTCTGACATGGTGCCTGATGAATCACCACTAGCCTATAGTAAAGACATCTACCTTGTCATGTTCATTGAAGGCTCATATCCTGATCCAAACTGTGGTCTGCTGATCTTTTTTTCTCCCCGGATTTACAGCTCCGGACGGTGAGATCACAGGATAGCCTGATATTTGTTATCATTTCCAAATGTGCAGAGTGACTCCCTTCTCCTTGTCCAACTCACATATGTGTAATTCATTTGTGTTCACAGCCTCCCATTCTGACCTCCAGCCCTTTTTAAAACAACTGTCCTCCTCCCCCTTCTCCACTGCTTACGTGTAGCTTCAGCATGCTTTGGTCTATTTCTGTATAAAAACACTCACAAAACAGCACCAGAAATTATGAAACCACTTAAGCCTTCAGACAAAAAAATCTGAAACTGTTTATATTCACAAATGGTACCTATTTAAACAGTTTTTGCAAATATTGCTTCCTCTGGTAGCAAGTTTAATAAAAAAAAATTGAATTTAATTCCAAAAGGATAAATATGACAGCAGATATTTACAGAAGAATTGGATTGTTTTTATGAAAAGAGCATTTTCTCCACAGCCTTCCAAATGGGATCTAAACAACTGGTCTTAGAAAAGATTAAAACGCAATCTATCAGTCCAGCACAGAAAAAATATAACCCCAAGCATTCTTGTAATAACAAAACATTACTGACAAACAGAGCAGAGATTGCAGTGCCATTTTTCTACCCCGTATTTCTGCTCTATCTCGTTAAACTCTTTCTGCAGCAAAAAGAGATTCAGCGTTACACGAAATAGGTGAATAAATTGTGCATAATATTTTTTAAAAGCATGAATTAAGAAAATACATATGCTTTGCTTGTAGAAAAGGAATTTAGCCCCTAAGAAGTGTTGAAGAAAGTTGGAAGTGTGGGATGATGGGCAAGTTTTCCAACCCAGAGCTTGCATGCTGCAACCCTGTCCCTGTACTCTCCCTTTGAAACAGGAGAAAATACTCCAGGGCACAGCAGGAGACAAACAGCCATGTGGATGTTTGCATATTTTGATGGACATGATGACAGCCTGGGCAAGTGGTAGGAGCTTTACCCTGAGTCCTGCTGAGAAATACCAGTAATGCAGGACTACAGTATTCGGATGCTACATGAACTCATTTATCCTCTTCGTTAGAAACAATGCAACTAGGGACAAGTCTGGCTTGCTGCTTAGGTAAGATAGGCAGGAGAGTAGAAGTCACCACAACTTAGAATCATAGAATCATTTAGGTTGGAAAAGCCCTTCAAGACCATCGAGTCCAACCATCAACCATGCCCACTAAACCATGTCCTGAAGCACCCCGTCTACTCGCTTTTTGAATACCTCCAGGGATGGTGACTCAACCACTTCCCTGGGCAGCCTGAGCCAATATTTGACAACCCTCTCAGTAAAAAAAGTTTTCCTAATATCTAATCTAAATCTCCCTTGCCTCAACTTGAGGCCATTTCCTCTCGTCCTATCTCCAGCCACCTGCCAGAAGAGACCAGCACCCCCAAACTTCCAAACCAATGGGCTGCAGAAGTGGTTTGCACCTTCCCATAGCTGCAGCAGGCTGCTGGGTTTCTCCCAGCTTCCTAAGAGAGATCTGGCTGGCATGGTGGGTGCCTCCCTACACCCTCAGCAGAAGAACTGGAGACCACAACGCAGAGGAAATGATCCTGAATGGGGGAGAGCAAAGCTCTGGGCCTTGCCTGGCAAAGAAAAGCGAGGTGGTTGGCACAAGCTGTGCTCGTTGTGTAGCCTGGGCTTGAGGAGAAGTGTGGTACCCCTCCTCGGTGCGCCTGAGTCCTCAGCCTGGGTGTTCGGGGACCTGGGACTTTGGGCGGTGTAGTACGTGCTCACCACCTACTCGAAATACAGCCACAGAGAGTCATGGCTCCAGCAACACCTCCCTTATGTACTGAGATTGATGGGACCAGCCTGGGATTGACGCAGCTTCAGAATAAAGACACCGCGCTCCTAGGACAGGCTCTCCTCCGCTCCCTGGGATGGATGGCTTTGCTGTAGTCTCACTTGCAGTTGATGCTTTCCAATATATGCAGCCTAAGTTTATGATGTAGGGAAAGACGTATTAAAGGAGTGATATGCAAATAAATGAGAGGTGAATCAAGCTGTGGGTTTTTTTCCTAAAGTGATAATTTATCAGCATTTAACATAATAATGCATTTTTATTTACTTCCCTTAGATATGTATTTCTATGCCTTTTGAATATTTGGACTGGTTCTGAACCTCCTCTGATCAATACACTACAACTTCTACAGAGATCAGCAACTGGCATAAACATTCTTTAAAAAGATAAACCTCACTTTCCAAGCCTTTCAGCAACTCAGTTAATTTTAATTTTAATTCTAATTGAATGCTATTCCAATCATTAGTTTTCAAAACTGGTCTAACTATAATTTATGGATGGATCCCCCTCTACAATATTTCAGTGTTAAACTCAGTTCGCTGCTTGTTTTCCTTCTCTAGCAACTGAAGTATCAGACTGGTAAAAATAATGAGAACATATAGAAGAGGCATTTTATTTAGGCAGCTTTTCTATCAGGAGGGAAATAAATGGGGGGAAAAAAACAGTAAAAAATTTGACAATTTATCATCATGCAACTGTTAGCATTATGATAAATGAAAGTTGTTCAACAGAAATCGAAATACTCTTTTATCCCTGGTGATTTTGACCACTCGCAAAGTCTTTAGGTACCCATAAAGTGTGGGCTTGTCATTAACCCGATATGCCTTTGACAGAGAAAGGAGTGTCTTCACTGTAAAGGCATTTGACCATTTTATACTCAGGGCTGATCCTCGTTGTACCACATGACATCATTCCAAATGTTTTAGTGGTTACCAGCTGTTTTGCCGGACAGTAAAAGAAGCTGATCAAAGCTCAGCTCAAGAGATAATGTTGATGATATATTTTTTTGAATTGCTTCCCCCTAACCAAGTCCCTCATTCTCCTCCAGGATCAACACAGGCGTATGCTCCACAGGTCTGCAAAGGGAAATGGCTTCAGATTTATTTTTTTTTCCAGGGAACCAGCTTGCTCTGAATATATCTTTGTCCTAAGCCCTAGAAGAACAAAGTGCTAAATATTGCATCACGATGCACAGTTTCTGCTGGAGGAGGCTGCATGGAGGGAACGGAGGGCCTTGGCATTCTGCGCATTCCTTGTTTGCAGTCAGGTCAGCTTAAAAAGATAAAGTGCAATCTGCTGCTTGCTATCTGTCATGAGAAATGAAGCCTGATAATTTTGGAGTAATGTTTAGCTTGTCATTCTTGGGCCATTATACTGAGTTAGTAGTGCTAGGAGAAGGGATTTATTTCCTTCTCTGTCTCTTACTGCAATAAGTCGCAGATTAATAATGCTGCAGGCTTCAAAGTCTGTTTTGTTCATAGCTGCTGGCTGGGGAACGGGCAAAACAAAGATCAGATTTGCAAAGAACTGGGAATTAAATCCCTTCAAAAAGTGTCTTTTGGCACCACGGTGAAGAGCTATTAACAACATTCCTGGATGACTGCAGAAAAATAACAAGTTTTTATAAATGGCTATAACATCTTGGATTAACTACCTGACAAATAGGTGTTTTCAGTTTATTTAGGGCCCAGTTCTTTTTTCTGCCAAGGCCTTTTTCGCTTGCTGCTTTATAGGAGTGTAAAAGGGAATCAGGCCCCAGTTTAAATGCGAATCAGGCCTTTGGGATGCAGCCACCAGAAGAATCTCAGCACACAGGGCAGTGTGGTTCAGCCACGACCAGAAACGAATGGGAACCAGCAGCTGCAACATTTGATTGCATCTGCAACTACAGTGCATTAAAAAAATCCCCAGAAAGTGAAAAACTCTAAAACAAAAATAATAGCTAATGACTGGGGACTCCAGCAACAAGCCTGGCTTGGCTCAGAGTAACAAATATCTCTTAGGTGTGAATATCCAAAGTGTATGAGCTGACTGCTGTGTTAAGCTCACCACTTGCTTATGGCTGATCTTCTTGGAAGAGGACTGCTGGCTGCTTTTCCCAGATAAGTCAGGCAGAATTTTAAAAATCATCCTAGAGGTTTCACTTTCAAACTTGCATATGAGTTCTTTTAACTTTTGAGACATCATTCCTCGTGTCTAAGTATAGGGAAGTGTGTTGCAATGTCAAAAACCTGCCGAAATTTTTTTCTGTGACTCATACAGGGTGCTCGTTTAGGTTACTACATTCATTGCAAGTGCCTGCTACATACAGAAATGGGAGAGAGAATCGCTTAAACCAATTCAAAGTTTTAAACTTTGCAGAACATCAGCTAGCGAATTGCTGGTATGTTAGGTGTCGACTGTGGGAGGCATCGCGCCCTACTAATAGGGCGGTGGACACTTGTGGTAGGTATGCTGGTAGAGGTTGTCTGACTAGACAGATACTGAGGGCAAGCAAGAGAAATGTGGAGGGAATGGGCTGTCTCAGAAATTAAAGCTTTCCTTTTACATTTTGAAGAACCCAGAGAGTTCAAAGCCACCAGGGAGAAGCAAGGAAGAAGAGGGAGCAATATCATGCTCCCCCTTTTTTTCATGAAGGTTTCTATCCAGGTAGAGTCACCACCAGCAACCTTTTCATTAGAGGAAGAAGTGACTTTTCCATGCAATCTGCTTGCATGCAGTGAAACAATATATTCCAAAGAGCAAGCTCATGCACATGTGGTCCAAGGAGCTGAATTTTTTTTAGAAGAGGACACATAGCAGACCATAGTAGTCACGGGAATTAGGACACAATTCAGAGGGGAAGTTTTGGCATTGTCCATAGCTGAGTGACAACACAGCAAGTGGGAAGAGCACAGGAAGGTCACGGAGTGGTCAGTTTTCTGAAGAGGGACATACCAGAAGCACAGACCCAGGCAGGACATACTGACTGCACCCTTAAAAGGTCTCTGCTGCAAGAATTCTTAGTGGGGGGTAAGAAATTTCTTGCCTTGTCTTACGGGAAGAGGTGGGAAGCAAGGACATTTGTGGGAGTAAAATGCATTGCCTTGATCTGGCCATTCCCTAACGTCACTCGTGGGTCCTGTCTAATCCTTCTCTCTGGCAATGTTGTTGTCCATCTGTGTTTATCTCTACTCTGAGTGTCCCATTGGCTTTTAAATTTGTGGATGTGCTCCAGATTCAGTGATGAATTTGTACTTTATGATATTTATATCTCCACCCTTCCCTGATTGCTGCACAAGATTTCATGCTGGAATTTCTGACCCCAGGTTTTTAAAGAGGTCTCATGGATTTAGGAGGAAAAAAGAGCCTTTTCTTCCTAAAAAAAAGTAGAGAAGAGTAAAGCTAAGGAGGAGGCAGTTAACTTTTAACTGTGTCCTAGGGACGCTGAACCTCAGCAGATTGTGAGATCTGTGAAGTATGGTGGGATGAAAAAATGTCCCCTAGAAATTAAGTTGTTGCAATTGGCAAAAGAAGTGGGGAACAAACCCCAGAGGAACATGATCCTGAATGGGGGAAAGCAAAGCTTTGGCCCATGCCTAGCAAAAAAAATGCTGCAGTTGGTCTGCTGATTGTACAGTAGCTAGCAGAAGAGAAGCGAAAATGAATGGAGACTGTGTTTTCCAGATGAGCTCCGTGACACGTGCAAGGACCGTCTCTCCTCTGACCCCAGCTGCCCTGGCAGGGGACAAGCAGTCCCAAGCAATCCGTGCCACTGCCAGCTGTGACCGCCTCGTGGCCCTTGGCAGCTTCCCCAGAGGTACAGGTTTAGCAGGGGTGCCCAAAAGGACTCTATCTCCCTTCTCTTTGCAGCTCCCGCTGCACCCTCTGTGCTCCTGGACCTTGGGTGGTGTCCTGCACCCCTGCAGCAGCAGCTGCACATCCTTCCCCCCATCCATGGGGGCTGCCCTCCCCGCTCTCCTCCCTGGGTGATCAGGGGAATGAGCTTTCCTTCCCCCAGCACCGGAGGGATCGCAGTGGGGTATTGAACAGAAGAGTTTGCCCCGGCATTCTTACTGAGCATACCATCAGTAGGGACTTCTTAAACACCATGCCGAGAAGTCCAAATATACCGGGAACAGGATGAAGAAAGGTTGACTACCTTTCTACGGGGTCCAGGAGCAGCAGATCTGCAGGGTGAGACCCTTGGTGCCACGGACCCGGTGGGTCTCACCACGGACGAGCTTGTTTGGCCTTGTGATGGCTGATGGTAAAGTGCAGTAAGTCGGTCCTCTAGAACAGCATGCGTAGTTCAGAAGGAGATTAAATATAACGAATGACGATCTTTATATGCCTGCAAAAATGCAACTACTATGTTAGGGATTTAGTATAATGATTTTACTAAACCAGAAATACACACCTACTGAAGCTGTCTGTAATATATCCTCATAGCTCTCCGAAACTTTATTTTGGGGTTTGCTCTTATATTAATCATTTCTTGCACTGAAGATAGATTTAAGAGATCAAACTATGACTAACTGTTACAAACTTCTGACTGAATATTTTTATTCTTAGCCTGTCACAGACCTCTATTTTTAGTCAGCGGGAACAGTGGCAGGGTGATTAGCATCAGTAATTTTTGGTATTTGTGATGCATTTTCAGAATCTTAACCAAGAGGAAGTATTCCCAGATATTTTACTTAATGTATTCAAAACATTTAGTGAGGTTGATCTTTTAGTTTTAACTTTTATTACATGTTAGATTTTCAAGGCCAAGAAGACCACCAGCAACTTTAATTTTTTTGTTATAGTAGAATATTACAGAAATCAGACTGATAAACAGAAACAGTTAGGATTTTTTTTTACAGAATTCAGCAAGTTGCACAATGGTTGGCATCCCTGAAAGGACTGAGCACACTCATCTGTTAATGAAATTAATGAAGTTTAGAGTCAGCTATTAGTACTTTCAAGGACCCAACCTTGTATCTCTCTGCTTTAGTTTCCTTGAAGTTAATTGCACTTGCATTAAACCTCGGGGTTTAATGCACTTGACTACTTTGTAGGAGCATTATAAGAATTAATCTGGGACTCAAAACACCTGAATGCTTTTCTGGGAACAGTGGGTGTCCAGGAGCAAAACAAGCAGCTGCCCATGGCATCAGCTTTCCTACACAAGAGTGCCGGGTGGTTACTCACCTTTGTGCAGTACATGGTGCTTTACAGATAGTAAGCACTCTGCAAGAAATAAATTTTTTTGTCCCTATAAAGGCAGAAAGACAAAAATAGCTACGTAAGTCAGAATTAAAGACACTGAATCAGTACATGCAGAATTACTGAGAATTGAGGTCTCCATCTTTAAACATATGATTTAGTTGGAACTAATTCTTAGATCCAGCTGGATCAGACTGTCTTTCCACTATAAAGCTCCACATGAATTTAAACTTCGGTATAATCAAACCATTTTTTGAATTTGAGGGTCTGACTCAGTGAATAAAGAAGTCAGTTGAAATCTTCCATTGAATCCTAAGAAATCTTGAACAGATGGTAAGATTTGCAGTGGGAAAAGGATGACTAATTGACATACATGTCAGGTAATCTGCTACTTACTAGAAAAATAACATAATTAAAGGAGGAAAAGCGTGGGAGAGCACGAGTGTGAACATGTGGACATGAGTCTGCACTTGATATCAGAGTGTTTGTAGCTTGCCTGTCATTTTTAATATTATTTCTAAAGAAGAATAATTATACTTAGTGAACTAGATACAATGAAAACATGATGCAGAACACAACAAGCAAATATTTTAGCTTAAGTTAAAAACTGCTTTTGCTTGATCTCATGTTTTACTCTCAGTATGGCAAGATGTTACAGGAGGCAGCTGTCAGTAGCAAAATCTTTTCTGACAAAATTGAGTCTTTTTCCTCTGAACACTGTGTATTCCAACTAAAATTTCTTCTCACTTGCTTTTGGCTATAAGAATTTAATAGCTATTTAATGTTTTTTCCTTGTAGATACTTTATAGTGCTGGAACCTCTGCAATCCACTCATTTCAGCTGCGAAGACACAACGTGATTGTCCTGTATGCTTTTCTGTGGCCTGTTACAGGTGCACAGAATGTCTCCAGTAACTTGTAAGCGAGGGCATATTTATTACAAAGCAAAATTAAGTTATTCAAGGAACTCCAGTAAAAATGTTAGTGGTTAGGTCAAAACCACTTGAAAAGATACGTGAATATAAGTAGGTGCCTTTTCTGCAACCACAACTTCAAGAACAATTTTGACATAACTGGTGCCATGGGGCAATATTTACTACAGGCAGTAGGTACTAGAGGCATCCTACCCTTTCAGGGAACAACATCCTTGAAGATAAACCCAGCAGTCCTTTCCAGAAAGTCTCCTTCCCACCCAACTGAGTTGGTGGGTTAATTCTGGTCAAGCACTTTGCACTGACTCCCCACACTGTTGCTTTCGTTTAAATGTGCAGCCAACTCTTTGCATCAACTGTGTTTCTGCAAAGTGCTGTGCTGGGAAGGGCAGAAGTAAAAACCCAGCAAAACTTGAGAAGGAGCCAGGCTGTTGAAGAGTGGGGGGTTAATGTTAAAATAATTTGCTATGCCTGCCATTCCTTCATGCTTTAAGGGCAATATGAAGTACTAGCAGTAAAATGGGAAGAATCAGCAGCAACACATAGGTGCGTGCCAACAACATGGGTAGTTGTCGTCTATACATCAGATGCTTAAAATACCACAAGAGACAATGCAGAAAACAATGCAGGGGGCTCACTGCTAATCTGGACTGTGGCTTCTTCACAGTTCACTGGCACTGAAAGGAGCAACACAAATGCTGAGGAAAACGCTGTCCACTAGAATCACAGTTTCTGTTTTACAGACCGGGGTTTCTAGGTTGCAAAACAGGCACAAAAATTGTACCAGCAATTCAAATCATTTAGAAGTTGTTACAACATCCGTACCAAAAATAATATGGGCTGGTCTGCTTGGAATTTAGTTAAGTGAAATAGAGTTTTAATTCCAAGAGCACAGATTTTTAAGAGTTGTTTCACAACTCTCTCATCAGGCAGGTCCACCCCCCAAAGCAGGGCACAGAGCCTTGGGCAACCTCTGAACAGGCTGATATATCTCCATGGCACAACGTGGGGACACACGAAGGTACTGGCTCCTGTCCCAGCTGCAATACGGATGGTTTTATGTGGGGCTGCACCCTTTTTTGAAGCAAGGCCAGTTAGTAATTATATAGCATTCAGCTCTGGGAATAGGTAGCTCAGGGCTCTTTGCCTCAATACTCCCCTGCCGGGTGTAGACATGCCTTGAATCACAGCACGGTGCTGAAGAGGCGTTGACTCCTGTGCTGGTTTTTCAAGTAACCTTTGAAATCTTGAAGGGGTGGGTGGGTGTGTGTATCCTTCAGTTTATTTAGTTTTCCATTGAAATATATTGCTTTAGGTCCTTCAGCTCATCACTGGTCCTCCTCGTCCAACACGTGAGTCATCAAGGCTTCCTGTCTACGAAGCAGATGGAGCTCTTCTGATTTAAAGGCATCCTGATGGGGCAGGTAGGCACACAGGTAGGTTAGCCATCACAACAGCGACTCCAAGAAGGACCAAGGCCACCCAAGCAAGAAAGGAGGAATAAGGCATTTAGCTCCCAGTTCCCTCTTTTCAAGGTTAGAGAAGGAACCAGCTCATTTCACTACAAACCACCCTCATATAAAACACGGCCCAGTTTCAACTTTTGCTCTGGGTCTCCGCACTCCTTCCTTCCCCGTATTTGTTTCGCCATTTTTATTTTCATTTTTTTTCCAATTTCTCCTCGCCAGCTGCAGGCCCACCCCAAGCAGGAGGTCCGGCAGCTGGCTGGGAGCAGCAGTGCTCGTCCCCAGTGCTGCGATAAGCTGCGCTGCGGGGCTGGGAGGGTCCCGTCTCAGCCCCCAAAGGTTGGCTGCCGCCTCAGTCCTTGACATCTGTTCCTTTTCCAAAGTAATGACTGCGGGAGTGGCCTTTGGTTGTCGAGTCCCCTGTTACCACTTGCAGTTTTGCACAGTACTCCCACACATATAAGCCAAGGGATCTGATTATTTTAAGTGCGCTCACACGTGTAGTTCTTACTTTGTCTTTTCTACTGCGAACTTTTGGTCCAAGGGAATCATCTGTATAAAACCGTACTCAGCTTTTTACCAGTGGAACGCAAATAAATATTCGTTGTATAATTTGCTTGAAGATGCTATATTTTCAGCCATTGTATTTTGCTTTCGTTGGTAAAATGATTCTAATGTCACAGTTGCTGCTGACACAACACTGGCTTTGCTCCACAGATTTTAATGATTGACTCCCGTGCCGATTGTTTTGGGATTCTCTTCAGTCAACAGATTTTTGACACTGAATTTCTGGTTGTTTCTGGATAGTTTACTACCAAGGGTTCTTTGCTAACTGCTTTTGAAATTCCCGTTTCTATTGTCAAAGCTGTTTGGATGGGAGTTTCCTCCTTCCCAGCCAGGCTTCTCCCTTAGCTCAGCAATGCCAGGAACTCCTAATCCCGAGTCTCTGACATCATGGTCCGTTGCCATGGCAATGCCTGAGAGCCGTGCGAGTCAACGGCCTGGATTTTCTGCAGAAACTATGTAGGAGAAAAGGTGAAATCAGAGGGAGCACTAACATTCTTATGACGTGCACACATACAAATGTATGCGAAAAAAGAACCGGGGAAGAATGTAAAAGCTGGAAACCCAGAAGTTAGTTATTTGGGTTTTGTGTTTAAAGCGTGGGCTTGAAGCAGAGGGAAATTCTTCTTGTGTGTTTCCTAAATTCCTAGCCCTTGGTCTTGTGCTGGACCTGGACAGCATGACTTCATCCAGTCAGCATACTGCCAGTGCCTTCTCTTCATGGATGTTAAGTTGGTGGTTGGTCTGGTTTGAGGTTGTTGTTGTTCATGACATTTCCATGCTTTTTCCAAATTTGGAGAGTTGAAAGAGGCAACAGAACAGGGCTCGGATTTATCCATTCCTTTTCTTCCCTCCCTAGTTATTTTGTGGCTTTAATTTTCTAGCAAACAAGAAATCCCTAGCCCCTGGAATGATTCATTCAAATTATATTGCACTTTTCTTTTAGCAACACTTAGGTTCCCACTCAATTGAAAATATGCTATAATGTACTCTAATTTTTTAGATAATTTCTTTCTTCCTGTACTTAGTTGTCCACCTCTAAAGATCTCTACCTGTCATCTAAGGAAAAATGCTTGTGCTGAAACCTGTGCTGTTAGAATCGAATTTCCTTAGTTAAACTGTACTGACTTAATTATCTGTGCATAAATGAAACCTACTGCAAATTAGTCACATCTCATCCGTAGTTAATTTATAGAACGAAAAAAAAGAAAAGTCTTTAGTCATGTATCATTTGGACATACATTATGATGGTGGAGGTGATTATATACTACAATTTCCTGGTTCACAATGCAAGCAAATGTGCAATCTTTGAAGAAATTTTACATTACTGTTGCACTTGTGAAGAAGTCTTTGCCTGTGGGAAGCTATGGAAAAGGACAAGAATACACACTCTATATTTTTAACTCTCTTACCGTGACCAATGGGTTCTTATTTGGCACTGGTGCTTGGGCTGAAATTCCTGAAAATGAGGGGTTGGAATACACGGCCTGATGTAAGCCAGTTGCATAAAATATGCCTGGACCTGGCAAAACTCATTTCTCCTTTAATGCAAAGCTAACCTGCAAAATCTGCTTTCATTTGCTAGGGCAGGCTACTCTGCTGTATGGATTAAATGCGCAACTTCCTTGATGACAACATTTTGTTTAAGCTGGTGAATGACTCTCTGCCTTGCCAATTTATGACACTATTTCCCTCTGGGCATCCCTTTTGGCTTATCTGTTACTGCCAAGATATGTGAATTGAATCATCTGGTAGTACTTGAGCTATACATCTCACCCCAATAAATGGCCGATGGTCAAGCTGACTCAGCTGCTGCTGTATGTTATACCCCTAAGCTTGTTACATTTACTTAATTAATTCATTCCTGCTTTCAGACGTTGGAAGCTGATAAGGGAAGGTTGCCCTTAGCTCAGTTCCTATTTCTTAACTTAAAGATTTGATTAAATGTAATAATAAAATTACATTAGTCCTTTGAACTCATATCTACCCGTGATTCAAAGGATTAGAAGAAGTTAATCCAATCTTTTAAGGAGGTTTTTGAAGTTTTGAGAGTATCTTTCTTCTCAGGGGCACACTTTGTTGTGTTAGCCCCCTTTCTCTGTCATTCTCTGAAAGTCACCTATAGCTTTGCAAGGCTTGAGGGAACCGCTGCTGCCACCTCATCTGCCTGCTGCCTGCTTCGGGCCCTCAAGCTGAGCTCACCCATGGGTTCCCACACTGGAGGGGCTCATTCTGCCTTTCTTCTTAATGAGCCCTCCAGCAAAGCCCCTGCAAAATAGACGTGCTGTGGAAGACAAATATAAAATACGCTTCTTTCTCATGTCGCCTTTCACTTCAGCGGACTGACAACCGTCAATAAGCCCTGTATCTCCGTCCAGTTCACGGATGCCATGGAGGTTGTATTTTGTTGGCTAAACACAAAAGGTTGAATATCCCTAAATTCCTCAGATTCCTGATGAATTACCACAGACAATTAACAAAAGAAAGACCTTTCCCTCCTCCCACCAAAAGTCACTTCAAAACCTGCACCTGGTCGTAATCTTTTCTACTTGAACTAATTGCTATTTGCGGTGGCATATGGAACAAGGCTCCTTTGCCTAATAGTGGTATTTCAAACTACAAAGACATTTCATAATATTGCTTGTTCATTTTGGAGACTGCCTATACTTTACAAAGATTTTCCTTTGCAGGAACTGTGGCTCTCAAAAATCTCAAAAAAAAAGAGAACAAAAAGCAAGTGCCTCTGAGAAAGCAAGGGCATTTTCATATTTAAAGCTTCATGAGAAAAGGATCAGAGAACATCAGATTTTGCTCATCTTCTTGAGTAATTCATATATACTTACACAAAAATCTGAATGAGTTTCTAGTCTACATGGGCACTGTGTAAAAGTGAAAGCTTTATTTATTTTTAAGTAGGCTTGTCAAATTGAATTTCCTTTTGATACACAAGGTACATGATGTGGTTAATGTTTTACCAATAAGCTTTTAGAAGATAGTTAATAGCTGTTAAGGCCACAAGGCATCAATGCGATCACCTGCTCAGAAGCCTGGTGTAGCATAAGCTATGAGTCCAGAAAATTCTGCAAAAGAGGAAATTATTCTTTCCAAATATGTTAGTACAGTGGCTTCTGGGGGTTTTCTTTCAGGAAAGCATTCAATCTTAACATGAAGATGGCAGATGACAATGAACTAATCATTGTAATACCCCACAACGTGCAATTTGTGGCTGTTGTAGAATAGAAACTGTCATGCTCTTCTTCCCCTAAGATCCACTCACTTTTTTAGAGGAGCAGATTTCTCTCCCCAACAGCCTGGTGATACCAGGGCTTAGCCAGGCAGATCCGAGTCCCTCCAGAGGGTGTTTGGCCCTGCACCTCTCACGTCCTGGATAGAGGCTGTAATCTGCCTTTGAGCTGGAGCCATCACGATGTCTTTTGTGGATACATGCCAGTGTGGAACGTAGAAGTTCCACTTTGTGTGGAGTAATTCAGGTTTTAATGGAGCAGGGGCAACATTTCATCCTCTCTCATGTGGTTTTGGTGTTTTTTCAGGCATTGGCTGGGGTGTGGGAGTGGAAACCCCGCCTCTCCCCATCCATTTGAGCTATAAAACCATGGGGATATGGAGCCGTTCTCTCTTCCTGTGCCCAACCAGTGTTGAAATAGTTAAGTAAAATGAGAGAGGTCCAAGAGGAGGGGTTGGCAGAGACTCACATAAAATGATTGCATGATGGGAATGTTCACCCAAGGAGGTGGGTAACATGCACACAAATGTCCCCAGGCAGATGCTGGAACTGTACCTGTTTCCTAGATGAACAGAGATTAATTATCTGCCAGGCTTATGGCTAAAAAGCAAGCAGGCCTTTCACCTATGTTTTGATAGACATAAAACCAGCTTTGGTTTGCGAAATCAAAGAATTATAACTCTGGCTCCAGTGGAAGAGTCAAGGTTATGGGTTGTTAGCAAAGTTGGGCACTTCCCTGCAGTTCAGTTGGGAGCTGGGCAAACACAAGCACTGGAGCTTGCTCATCAGGTCTTCGCTCCTAACAGGCAAGCGAGGCTAGCACCATAGTATTGCGGTTTCTATAAATCCCACTTATAGGAGTATAACTATGGGGGCATCTGTTCGAGTCAGTGATGATGGTTTCTTCAGTGCAAAGCTGTTTACTTTTTCTGTGTACGTGTGTCTATCTACCCCAGTAAGAAAATGTCGATTTGTGAGAAGCAACCCATGCTTACATTGATCGAACGAATTGCCAGTGACCAAAAGGTGAGAGCTTGCTTTGTTTCAGCCACACTGCTGAGCCAGCTGGGATTACAGCAAGGGCAGGTCCACCCCCCAGCCCCATGAATCCTTCTCATGCAGGTGGTGGTGGCAACGTCAGCAGGGCAGTACAGACATTGGTATGGCCAGGGGTTCCCAAAGGGTGTCCCAGGAGGTTTGCATGGCTTAGGGTAAAGCTCACATTGAGGTATCTTAGGTGCAGTTGACTGAGCGAGGTAGGTTTAAGCTAGCATGAGCAAGCACCCTGGTTGCAGGAGGGACGTGCTTTTGGTACCTAACTCTTCTTTGTGCCCTGGACAGGGAACCCACATATTCCCTTGAGCGTGCACCGTTAGTTGTGCTCATGGTACCATATCCTGTTGAGTAACATACTCCGCCACTGGCTCACCCAAGAGTGGCAGTGGGATGAAGGAACACAACAAACCCTGCCTTAATCCTTCTTTTTGGGTTATGTGATCTAAAAAGCCTCTTTCATCCCAAATTTCTCTGAACAAACATACACACGACCAAATCCTGCTCTTCATCCTGAGTGCACGCCTCTCCTGTACGGAGCACTGGCCACCCGTCTCATGGCACCCCATTTTTACTGAGCTTTACATCTTTTACCTAGCTCAAGTAATTTTAGACTGGCCGACTCTCTAAAGCCTTTTTATACTGAGATAAGAAGGGAGAAAAGGGCAGAAAGTTTATCCCTCCAGCTTTGCCCTGGATTCCCTCACAGGCAGGATTTCTGTCCCATCTCCGCATTGGAACAATCCGAGTTTAAAAGGCTGAAGCATCCCTTGCTGAGCGGCTAGTGTCAAGGCTGACATTACATACCATACAGAGATTATCTTGATGCTTCCTATCGACTAATATGCCTTTTTGATATAAAATATATTAGCCTGATTTAATTTCCCACCTTCATTACAACAGCTGTCCAACTAGGACAACGGTACTCCTGCATGGCATCTAAAATCCTTGCTGTAGTAATTACATGCAGCAGTGACTGGATTGAATTTGCTATTCCTATGATTCACCTGTAACAATGATCTTTGCCAGCATTTTCTTTTTTAGTGGATAGATCATTTGAAGTATTACCTAGTACATTTGACCTACAGAAAAAGAATACTTGTCATCATTAAGTTACTATCAAAAGGAGAGGACTGTGGGTATAAAGATTATAGATATATCTTTGTGGATTAGGTCTTAATATAAAAAAGCTCACAGAATTCCTCATTTGTTCCATCCCCAGTCATGCAAGGCACTAAGCAAAACCGTATCTTGCGGAAATTGCTCTGCACGTGCAAAGAGAAAAGATAATTTAGAAAGCCTTGGCACACAGCTCAGTTCAGTGTCATTGACTGAAAGCGAATGGAATAGATTTAGTGGGGCTAAGGAAGAAGCTGCAGAAGAGCTCCGGCAAGCTCACAGTCCACAAAGAGATGGGGAATTAACATGGTTTAGGGGTGGGGTTTCTTTAACAGACTTTTTAAATCCCGTTTGAGTATTCCTCCTTGGGTGTTGTTTTCGTTCAATGCCCAATAGATCAGAAGGAAAGGTTATTACTGACTTTACTGGGCCTTTAATGAGGCTTTTAACCATTGGATATCTTTGATGACTTCCTTCCCTGCCTACACACTATAGTTATTAATGGCAGCTTCTTTTGCTTTCTTTAGGGTCCGTGGTTTGTAAATATAAATATAGTGATTGCAATAGGTTTGTATGTAATGGTGTGCCCTGAGGCCCAAAGGCTGACAAAAAAAAGGGAGTCACTGTGAATCTTGCTACAAATCTGCTTTCTGTGTGATTTATGTATCATGCGGCAGCTGTGGAAAGCTAAGACCACGTCAGAAACTCTGGTTTGATAAAGTGTTTGTATGAAGAATAGTTCTTACAGTGTTTGTAGAAGATTGTCATGGCTTAAAAATGCTGTGGCAGCCCAAGAAGTGGCTTTGAGTGCAAACATGAGAATCCCCCTGGTTATGACACGAATGGCTGTGCATGGGGAACAAGGCCAAAAAAGCATTCAAAATAACCATTCAAATAGCAGCAGGTTGGAAATAAGGAGGAAATAAACATAGAACAAAGAGAGAAAGTGAGGGAATTCTGAGGAGGCAGCCGGCAAAGAAAACTTTATTTTAGTGGGATGTCACTTTTTGGTCTGGGGGTTAGCTGACGTGACTACAACTGTTATGCACTGTGGTTGCAGGCATATAACTTTCCCCAAACTATGAAAATAATTGTTTTCATATTTCTTTCTTAATCTTTTTCACTGGAAAAGTATTGTTTTCCGTTTTAAAAAAATGTATGGGTAAGGACAGCAGTTTTATGTTGGGAGTTTAGCCTTGTGTCACCCAGTAGCTACATGCATCCTGTCCATGGATCTTGGCTGTGTCAGACCGAAGTACGTAACAAAACAAAAGTACACAGCAGATACTGTGCAGGCAGACACCCAAAGCTCCTTGGTGTCTATAGCATCCACAGCTGTGCTGGTCTTGTCTTTCCTTCCAGCTCAGCAGCATTTCAAAAATCACATGTTTCTGTCTGGTTAGATCCCTTTGAGATACCAGTTTGGAATTCCTTTCAAATATCTCATTTAACATTAAGCTCCATACAAAGACAAAAGATGTTGCTTCTTGAAGGAAACAGGTTTTCCCCAGGGGATTATATGACTGCTGTTATTACCTTTCCTCCTACACCTCTTTCCCAACAACATATTTCTTGTAATGTTTTAAGGGGCCTGAAATGCTAGTTTCCACTTTGACATATTTGGAAAAAAAATTGATGCTATAAATCTTTGTTCATGAATAATGAGATCATAAGACCTAGATGGGCGTTCATACGAAAATTTCAGATAAGATCAAGGAGGTCTGGGGGAGCTGATTTTGGAATATTTTTCTTCCTCTTTTTTTACAAGGCTAAAACCAACAGAAGTTAAAATTTGACACAAACTCTGAGGTCTTAGTGTAAGGCATCAATTGGTAGTAAAAAAAAATACCTTTGCTCTCACTGGCAAAGATCTGATATATATATAAATCGAGTGAAATCAACAGGCAATTGAAACCAAACATGTGTAGCACATAGTTTCCACTGGGTTTTTATGACTGAACTAGCATTGTAACTGAGTTCAGAAGTGAAAAAGCTTGGAAAAGTGTTAATATCCACCCTCACAGATTCTTTTTAAAAGACGTCGTGTCAGCCTCACAATCTTCTATAGCATCTTTATGAAAGATTTGTCGATGGGGTTTGGAAAGAATTACCTGGCAAAATATTACTGCAAAATAATACTATTACACTCTCTAAGAAAAAGAGAACTCTATGTTCCACTAGAAAGTTCCTGTTCTCTACATGCTTAGCAGGATCCTTTTTATTTTCACTGTCCTCATGGTGTCTACAAAGCACCAGACCTTACCTCAGACGTACTCAAAAACCTTCTGCAGTCAGTTTCAGAGTTACCGGAACACAAAAATCCATATTTCAACATGTTTTTCAGCATTATGCTTTGCTTATGCCAGGTAAGCATTGCAAACCTGCTGATATATGGCTAGTGGGAGATGGAATGGTTTCTGCCATCAGAACAGGGCTGTGTTCTCAAAAGGAAACGTCATTCTATTAATCAGTTGGCTTTTTGGTGTTCTTTTAACAGATTTAATGGAAATTGAATATCACACCCTTTTGGGTAGAAAGATAAATGGGCCAACGGCTCTTGGCTACTGTCATAGCTACAGTTCATGTGGGAGTGAGTGTACATGAGTAAAGAAGACATTTACAAATACCATTTGTAAAAGTTATTACATGGAAAAAAGTTTTTTCTTCTTAGTCCTAGACTGGTCTGTGTTGCTTCCTTCCTCTCAACAAGGAGTTTTATGGTACTTCAAACACAGATGACACATGTGTGTCCATTTGGTTTCAACAGTCACACATCATTTTATGTAAATTAGCAATGCTTCAAGTCAGATTGTATAATTATAGAGTTGGGGTTTTTTTACTCCAAAATAGTTATTTCTGAAAAAGCTGTTGCTAACCAATAATCGGGCCTTTCTCTTTTTCAAATGATAGAAGCTGAGAACTGCCATAAATCAAAGGCACCAGCTTTTATCTGAAAACGCCTCTACTCGGAAAAGCCTTGATACTTTATTCCAAATGGAGGCTTGTCACCATAGAGATAAGATGAATTCAAGGATTTAAGACTTGCCAGAAAATACTATGTACCATGTTTAAGATAAAACTTTGCTTGCTTAAAACAGCAGTGGAAGCTGAAACTGTAAACCAGCATCTAACAAAGACAGACTGGCAAAAGCAAAGAAAGGATTCACATTCTTTAAATAAAAGCTATCTGTTTTTAACTAAGAGTGTAAGTACTGAAGCTATGTCCTCAGACCTCTTTAACAGCTACGGTTACTGTGTATTTTAGTGACTGAGTCACATAAGTATTTGATTTTCTGGGCGTTTCATTCTCCCTTTTCCTCCACCTTCAAAAATAAATGTTCTTCTTTGTTTTATTTTAATTTATCCCTTAACATTTTAAAATCTATCTGACCTTTTTTTCAGGACCAAAAGAAACCATATCAGTTCTTTTTGGTGATCTATAATGTGTGCTTTGATATGTTTTTTTTGTGCAACAGTCCCTCTGCTCCTAGAAATTATTTTACTGCACCCAGATTTGGGCTAAGCATCCCCAAACACAGATATACCGCACATCCTCTAAATAGGCATTTGAACAATCTGCTCTCTCCTATTACCCATGAAAGAACAGCTAGAGTTTTCAAATGCGCCTTGGGAACTGAGACACTGCTGTAACTGTGACTTGTGTTATCGAAGCCTATTCCCGACTAAGACATTTTTGAAAATGAGCTTTCTTTTGAAAATAATGCTTCCAAGGCCTTTCAGTGCTCTGGAAAACATTATGCCGTATTGTCACGAGGCACACTGCCCCTCAAGGTTGAGAAGAAGCTTTAACGTAAAGTTCTCAAGGAAGATCTGGGAGAGATGGAGACAGCAGCATCAGTCTACCACAGAGAACATCTGGTACCCCAAAAAAGCCACTGTGTTCGCTGTCTCCCCATCCTCCTCATGGCAGTGGGGACTGCTGCAGGGTGAGGACCATGAGACAGGGTGAGCTGCCCTTGCAGGCACTGGCTGTGGCCAGACCGATTGGTGCGGATGCACGCGGTCACCTCGGAGTTGCCTACACACAGAAGACTGCTAGGGCATCCTAGGGGCAGTCCCTGCTGTCCCAGGCTCTGACACAGTATTTGGGCAGGTAGAAGGGGATTGCCCATCACCCCCAGCACCAACTGCTTGGCCAGGGGTATGGAGGAGGGCTGAGAAGTGAGTGGGCACGCGAGGGGGGAAGCGTGCTGAAAGTTTTGGGGCTTCTGGGCTCATAGACTTGGTGTTACTATTAATAGTATTAAAATTAATAACATCAATAACAACAGAATGAAAATCTTTCTTTTTAGTGGTTACCCATGCAGTACCATAGATACTACAATACAGAACAGAAAATATGATGAAGTCTTCACATCAAAACTAGGGGCTGCCTTTTAATCACAGTAAAGCCATTTTAACAACCTTTGGCAAGCTCAGCAGCAATGCAAATATTCCAAGTGGTGCAATATGTGTTTAGGAGAGGGGAGAAAGGGCTTAAAATTCATTTAAATTGAAAAACAGCAGTCATGCATTTCTCTAAACGATTGTTTTCAGTACCGTAAGCCACATCCTTTCAAATTTCCTCTGCTTGGCCACATCATTGGAATGAAGTGTCATAGCTGGTTAAGTCACTTTGACATCATCCTGATGATGTGTCAAGCACAGGAAATTTGAAAGGACAGGGCTCAGTAAGGTCTTACCCTAACTTGCCTTCTTTTGACAATTCCTCCCTCCTGCCCCACACCCTCCCTGCTCCTTTTTTCAGCTTCAGTGTTTCTGAGCTTGGTTAACTCTTAAAATCCCTAGGATGAGGCTAATACTGCCAAAAGTGTGGAGATAGCATTCTGCAGGTCTCCCACCTTTCTTTCAAAGCCAGCATTTTCAAAGTGTCCAAATATTTATGATGAAGGGTCATAAGTGGAATCAGTTACATTAAAATTGTCAGAGAAAAGCCCTGCAAGTCCACCTCCGCTGGCAAGATGCGTGTGGCTGCAGCTTCAGAGTGTAGGACTGGAAGAGACCCTGTAGGCTGTGAGCCCTCTGCCTGGCTACATCAGGCAACTGGTGGAAGTAGAGTCCATTGTATAAACTGCTTAATAACGAGCTAGTCAGGCTTTTTCCTTCAAATACTGCTACTGGGAAACCATTCCAATAATTCACAGCTCTGAGTAGGAAGCAGCGTACAGAGCTCTTGTGCCAGAGCTGTCCTTCAGCTTCAATAGCTCTTTTCCTCTCATCTCCTTTCTCCACCCCCAATGTACTTAGAGAAAACAATCCTACCTCTTCTCAAACTTCACCTTGCTGACCTGAACAAGCCCTGTTATATTTTCTCAGGAAGTCGTCTCTCCACTCTCTTGAGAAGTCCCTCACTGCATTATTTTCAGTTTCAATGCTGCTTTCGTGACAATAGATGAGCAGGAAACAAAACAGTATTCCCTCTGTGGACTTCCCACAGCTTCTCACGCAGCACTACTATCTTCCTATTGCTGTTGGAAGTACCTCCCCTATATAGTCACCACAGTACCTTCAGGGTTTGTCCATGGATGCATCCTGTTGACCGCCCAGACCCATCCTGTGGTCCATTCATATGCAGATGTTTTTTCCCAGTAGAAATTCATGGTTCGGAGACAGAAGGCCTACATTTGACCTGTATCCATGTGCTTAATGCTGGTTAGCTGTCTCTGAAGGTTCAAACTAGCCCGCAGCAGGCAGATGGGGGCAGACCCATGCCTTTGCTCCCTCCATGCAAGGGCATTGCTCTCCGTTCTGTTACACATGATCTCACTTCCAGTGCGGCAGCCCCCAAGGTTATCCATTTCTTTCTTTCTAATTCTTCTCATGCTTTCCATTTTTACGTCATCAGTAAATATCTCTCATTTGCTCCTATTTTCCGTGCCAAGGTCACTAATGAAACTATTAAGAAAATAGGTCCTAAGGTCAATCTGTCGAACAATAGAGTTCCTCCCACCTGATAACTTTCCTTTCAGCAGAACCTGTTGTGAGCTGCCCTTTAGGCAGTTCCCTGTTGACCTTATAGTTATTATACTAATTCTCAGCTTCTGCACATAATGTAACCTTCTTCCCTACAGCTTCATATCAAACGTTTACCTGAAATCCAGATAAAATGCTGCATTTCATTTGTCTAGGAAAGCATTTTTATCACCAAAGAAATATACCTGCTTATTCTTGCATGATTCAGTTTTGTTAAAGCCATACTACATTTTATATATTTTTTTATTTCTCTCTACATATATTTTCTTTCAAAATTCATTCTTGTATTTTGTATACTATTAAAGTCAGCCCACCGACAACTAGGCACTAACCTATTTCCATCTTTTCTCAAGCAGCAGTATTACATTAGCTATGTTCAACCATAATGCACCATGCCAATTTAACGTAATCAGTACAAAAATCGTTACCCGATCCTCAGTTTCTTCTGCCAGCTCTTTCACAGTTCCAGGAGGGAGATTGTTTGGTCCAGAGATTTCTGTTTCAACTTCAGCTGTGTGTATTTTCAGTTTGAGGGTTGCACTTTCATTACTCTCCCTACTCTATTTCATTGTTTTTATTAAAAACAAGGGAGAGTTTTGAAACTACCTGAATTATCATTGATTTCTACACCATCTTCACTCCAGTGGGACTTTACTTTTTCTTCGATCTTATACATATGGTTAAACAGCTTCTTGCTTATTGTCTCAATTGTTTTTTCAAGGTGTAATTCAGCTTGAATTTCATTGATTCTCACTTTACCTGTATGTTTCCTGACATCTAATGTAGCTCATTTTGCTGATCATTCAATTTTTCCCTCCTGAGAAGGCTTTTTCTAAAATCTTAACATAGTCTTTAAGGTGGTTATTTACCTCTTTCTGTCCAGAGTGCTTCTCTACAAGTTTACAAAGATTTTTCCTTTGCTTATGATATAGATTCCAGATAGGCTTCATCCATTTGACTTTGAGTAATTCTATGTTTCCTCTGCACTCAGGTCCTTCATTTCTTTTGGATAGCTCACTAATTAGATACCTTCATTTTTCAGTCTTTATCCATTTGAAATCTAAAACCTTAATTACAAAACTGCCTTTGTTTATCCTTAAATTGTATTTAAACTGAATCAACCCATGATCCACTTGAAACAAGTTTTTATTTCTTATCACTTTTAAAAACAAAGTCTAATTAAGGGTGCCCTCTTGTTCAATGAACTTTATCTTAGTTGATAAAGAAAATTGTCTGCTATCATACTCAGGAAAACCTGGACCTTATCCTTAATGTTAATATTTATCTTTCACGTATATTTTTGCATAGCATAATATACTGTACTTAGGTACTCCAAATAGTTTTATCCATGCTACGTGATCGCTTACTCCTTTATGGTCTCTTACAGCATAGCATATAATGTTACTCCACCTCTTTTTTCTCTAAAAATACATCTTTTCATCACAAACCCTTCAATATCCCTGTTCTCTCATCCTTGACAAAGCATCTTCTATTTTTGGTGAAACATGATTTAAGATCCTCAGCTACACATTCTAATTTTCTTTTTTTTTTAGGGACAACCTGAACATTTCAGTTGTCCCTTAATGATCACTGGTTTAGTAACCAGACCAGAAACTGTCCTTTCTCTAACAGTGCCATCACTTGGGTGATTGCTTTTAGTATCAACCTTCCATTTTTCCTCACTTCCATTGTTTCTTTTGGAGGCTGGGGAAGGTTGATGAGTATATTACTGTTTTATAACTGTGGTCTTTAGGTCTGGGTGCTCAGAAATGAAGGGCCTGTAGCGCATGCGGTGTGACTGCCTCTACCATCAGCTCAGCAGCATACCCAACCCAGCCCTGGATTGAGCATCTTTCTAGAGAGGACCAAGTGAAAGACATCACCTTTAATGAAAGAGATGGACAATGGGCTGAAAGATCCCATTATACTTATATTATTTTGGATTAACAGCACTAGTTATTTGTAATTTCCACCAGTGTGAGAGGTAAGTCAGGGCCAGTATTTTCAGACCTGAACAGAGATATTAATTTTTCCTAAAATAGAATATATCTAGATGCAGACTCTGGCTATAAGTTAGAGATTCCATTGGTGTAGCTTCCCTCTCTTTCTCTAATTATTACTAATTACGTTATTAAATCATTTTGATAAGCAAGTTACATCCAGCCCCTATATTCAAAGTGCCCTCTGCCTGAACTCTTCAAACCTGGCACAAAAATTTCTGGTAAAGTTTACAATACAAATGCTTTATGGAAATAAAGTGGCACTAGGAATGTTTTGACTAACTGTGCCAGTTCAAACCCACATAAGTCATACAATGAATTGTTATGGTTTGAAAAGAGCTGTTTGCATTTTATTTTTTTTTAAAGCATTAATTATATGACATATAAAGCTACTAACATCTTAGGTGAGGGAAAGTGCCAAAATGGACATTACAAAAATGTTCACTTTGGTATTAATTCTGTGTTTATGGGGCGTCTCATGTCTCTAAAACCTCCCTAGACCACTATTAATCATAACCTATCAAGTACATTCATCACATATTTTTCCTGTCATACGCCAAATAATGTCTTATTAATTAAAGGGGTAAAAAATTGGAAAGGTTCCTTTTCTTTCCTATTGTTTTGCAGAAGAGGAAATGATAAAGTTCAAACAGTAAATCTGCTCCTTTCCAGAAAATGTTCTTATTGGGAAAGCGGACTTCAGTCATATTAAAAGCAAAACTGTTTTGCAAATTTTGGCCCAAATCTTGCTTGGGCTGCTTGCTCATCTAGTTCTTCTGAACTCAATTCACTGCAAAAGCAGGATTTGGCCTTTTAGCACTTGTGCTGCAAAATCCATGACTGTTATTAAAGGCATTTTAATTAAACCCAGCATTAGAACTACATTTTTCTTTCAAACCATCTATAACCAATAATTAGCAGCAAGGGGTTTTTCAAACCTCAAAAGAAATTGTTTGGGTGATACGCTATATGTGGTTTATAGATTTAAAATCCCTGGGGTTTTTTTTTCTGGGAAAGAGAAGACAAATCTCCATTTTAAAGTTAAATGGGTTGAGTTTTCTGTTCGTTCCCTACTGGACAGTCGTCCACATCTCAAAAGCTGAACGTAGCCTTAATTCGTGACAGCTGTTTTCTTTACAATAGAATTGAATTTTATATAGCTCCATTCATATTTGAGGTGTCCCAAAGCATTTAACAATAAAGAGTCGGTGCCAGCTTTCATGGACCACTGCAGCACGTCAGAGTTTTGCTTGATGAAGATCCCCAGGATTTGGGTCCTTGGCTGGTGGTGATGCTCTGGGCGTGGGGACCACCAGAGAAGATGTTCTGCAGCCCCTCTCCCAGCCACGGGAGGCAATACTGACAGGACCCTGGGGTTAAGTTCATGCCAATTCAGAAAGTACTGCAAAGTGCCCTTTCCTTTAATATCTCTGAGCAATGGCACCCTCAGCCAGTTCTATGAGTGTTGCTCTGCTAAATTTCTATATTTTCTATGCTTTCTGTCCCAAATGTGAGCCACCAACGTTCTGCCTTAGATCTACTGCAGCGGCTGCCTTGCATTAGTCTGACCGCAGGCTGAGCAGAGCAGGACAGGCAGGATCCTTCCACCCTCAACAACGATGATGCTGTCATAACACAGAAATCCTGGGTTAGTCACTGCCTGCTTATCAGAGTCAGTCCATGCATATCTGCTGAGCGTATCTGGGTCTCTAAGATTAAACATCCATCTTAATCCTCGTCAATAGATAACAACTTGAAAGTTGCTAGTCTACATCTCGCATACTTTATTTTAACCACCGCCTTAAAATGGCAACAGCAAAAATATGTATGTAAGCCTTAAGGTGTGAAGGCATAATAACTCAGACCAACAGGTATGAGAAAGAAATGTCTCTTAGGTGCATATTCACTTCTCATTGGGAGTTCAGTGTAATATAGTAGTTCTGTGGTCACACAAAGAGGTATTCTACAGCAGAAATACCTGAGAACACAGGTAATAAACTACTTCTGAGCTCACCATCAGGCCCTTGCTATTGCAGGCAGCCACTTTGTAAATCAGCTGTACAAGGGAGAGGAGTGGACAGTGAATACCTTTAGAAAGAATAGACCAGCCTTTCCGTCACCTACATCCATGCAATTTACTAACACAGAGGATTGCCCAGAAACAAATTTGGTTGCCTTCAGCTGGATAACTTATTCAAGTCAGAATGATAAAATTGCATTACTCTAGAATGACCTTTTTCCCATGAAAATGGCACTAATTAGCAGGTTTGCCTTTGAAACAAAGAGCTTTTCTAGACAGTCAGAGTGGGATAGGGCAAAGTCTTTCAGGATAAATACATAGAGTACAGGTTCACAAATTACATCAGAGGTTTGAAACCAATAAACAAGTTACACCAAGCTGTGCTCTGGAGTAGCATAAACCCAATGGATCTAAATTCCTCCCTTCTGTGATTCTGCAAAATCAGTGAAGTTGCACTAGGGCTTTGAAATACCAGTTTTATTGCATAGGAGTAGGCTCATCTTTAGAGGCCACAGATGGATTCCAGCTATCATGAAACAAATAGTTTTCAAGAATGGATATCCAAAAGGAATTTTCTACAAAAGAGCTGAAGAAAAACTTGCATCACCATTATGTGTTTAAAATAAATCAACACGATAAGGAGCATGATTAAGGATAGGTGGGGATCTCATGGTGCTGAACAAGCTTTGGAGACTGAAGTCACATGTGAGCATGAAATCATGAGAAAGAGGGAAGAAAGAAGAAAAGGAAGATACAATGAACAGACATCAAGCGGTTTCATGGTTGGAAGAATCATGATCTTCTTGCCCGACCTCCAACATAGCACACTGCAAGAATGCAGTGGGGGAAAAGCAGAAGTGAGAATGAGCTGGGATAAAAAGAATAAAGTATCAAGCTGCTCTGAGTAAATAGGATAAGAAGAAAGCAAGGTCTCAGCAAAGGCACGCATTACAGAGCCTTCCAAATACATGTATTGCCCAAGGCTGATGCTGTTTTCCAAAAAACTTTTTCCCATTTCCCGTGTTAAGCTGAAGGGTGCAGAATGCACCATTAATCTTAAAAGAAGCCACTTTTACTTCCAGGAACAGAGTTGTCCAAGCTTGGCTCAAAGACTGCAAATTCTTTTTACTTGTCCTGTTGTAGGTAGGTTTTAGTGGGTGATGACATTCATCTGCTGTAGCAAAGGATAAGTAAGATTGTTCCTTCCTATTTTTCTCACAGGAAGAAATCCAGATGTTCATTCTTAGTATTATCTTTATCCTTATTCTGAAAAATTCCCATTCACCTCAAAAGCTTGCTTAGTCAACACAGAGTGAGAATCCAGGCAGCGTCTTAGCACATCACAGTTAAACGCTGCAACCAAGCAAATGAATGGGAAGATAAGTGTAAATTATCTATAACTCTTACAGCAGGACTCCGTTCTCCTTCTCAGTGTCCTACTCATTTTAATCACTGACTGGTTCTTTAGGAAAAAAACTCACATTTTTGGTCTCTTTGGGCGGAGTTTGTCTCACTAACTAAAATCTGGTTATCCCAGTCTAAGTTCGTCCTTTAAAATCTCTCTATAGAAAGAAATAGCCATCTCCAGAGGGTGAGTCACCCCATTCGAGCACAGCCACCGAAGATAGCTGGGATATATTGCCCTCTGGGGGTGCTTATTTTTCTTTACTGCTTATAAGGGAAACTTAGATAATTCTTAGATATACAAAGCTGGACAAGATGAATCCCAGACTTTGCAAGCAGGTATATTAATTCAATCAAGTGAAAAATACAATTTTTTTTGCAGATGTGCTATACATACATTTCTGTCCTTTCCTGCCCTTTTCTCAGCTTCTCATCTCTTTGGTGCTTAAGCTGTAGATCTCAACAGCTTCTGTGGGAGAAAGGGAAAAATGCTGATTGCTTCCTGAAAAGTCATCAAGTGCAACCACACAACAATCTTTAGCATTCACAGCCAAGCACCTAGTTTGTTAAGTATCCATTTAAAAATGACAGTTTGCTACAACTTCTCTGTGTACGTGGAAATAGGTGACCATCTTTTCATGTTGTTTGGGGCCTTAACCATGCACATAAAGCTTTCTACTCACCTCAGAGTTGCTCACAGGTTTTAAGGCAGTCAGGGACCTTGTGGTAATGACCTCCACGAGCCACTGAGTGTCGAAATACCCAGTCCTACAGCTTCATAGCCTTTTAAGCTAAGATCATAATCTTATTAATTAAGATTAATCTTAATTCCCTGGAGGAAATGGCAAAGCAGCAGAAGTCTCACTGTCTGCGTTTGCCTGTGCACCCTGGCCCTTCCCTTCCTTGGCATCTAGACCCCTATATAAATAAGCCTGTCCTTAATTTTAAGTCCCACTGAAAGCAGCTGGCAGGGATGTCTGCTACCGAGCGCTCTCAAAGGCACCACAGAGGACGACGTGGGCTTCTGGGCTGACGCAGGGCCGATGCTCTTACTCTGCTGTGTATGAATTTTGTTGAATCAGGGCTTACGAGTACATGTCATGATTTACCTACAGCCACTGAGAGACATGTTCTCCTTTCGCAGTGTATAATTAAAGTAATTCTTCTAGTGTAAGGCTAGGGTTCTGGATTAAGCCCAGGTGGCAGCTAGCATCATGTGATATAACTTAATTATCTTACTGTCAGCTGTGCTTTGCTGAGCATCTGGCCTTTAGTCTTTCAGGTTGAAGCTCCAAGTTAATTACAAATACCATCAGGATTGCAAGGAAGCCTAATTGCACTTACGTCCTTAACATTGTTTAATCGATTTTGAAATCCTAATCTACACATCATAAAGTTTATTGGTCATGTTAATTGGCTAAATCTGTCATTGCAAGAATGGAGGAAATTGGCTAATTTAACTAGACAATAGAATTTTAAAATCCTATGTCCAGATAATCCTGTTGTTGATGTCACAAACTTCTACTCTATCGTTTTTCTTTTCAAAACATTTTTACAATTAAGATTGATTATATAAGGCTGATTATTCTAAGGCTGATTACTTTCAGTGCTGCAGAGAGAGCTTTTCCTCTTTCTCTTCTTCCAGTGAAGTGTGGCAGAAGCAGCGTTAAATGCAATTGTGGATTCAGAAATGTTTATGGTAGGCAGAGCCTTCAGATTAGCATGACACATGGAATTTGTGAGCTGTTAGATTCGATTTCAAAGCGTTAGGCTAGGATTTCACATTTTGTTTTTATAAAATGCAAATAGACTTCAGTTGCTTTGTTATTAAGATGGATTTGAAATGCTAGTCAGGGAGCAGATATGGAACCCATACTCATTACACAGGTCTTGCTTCCTGGAATGGATTTTTTTTCTTTTTTCTTTAGGATTTCTCCCAGATGCTAAGTAAACTGCTACTGTGAGACAGGCCAAGCAAAAAGCTGTTCCCCTCACTAATAAGGGATAAAGAGGTAAGGAATGAATGAAGTGAACTCGGAACGAGGACACACAAAGTCTTTTCCGAGAACATGCATCGAAGGAAGAAAAATCCGGTACCCACGGGCCACTGAATGACAATCGCTGGTCTACGCAGAGCTCCTCTGCATTAGAGCTGAAGGCAAACGAGCTGCCTTGCCTGGCAGCAGCAATCTTTATCACTACTGGTGATCACACCATGGCTTCTAGAGCTACATGCAGGCGTCGCTGCTGGTGTAGGTAAAGATGTAGATCCCACTGTTCATGGCGCGGGTAAGCCAGGGAGCTCCAAAGCACGGTCCCAGCATTACTGACTATCCTGAACACCAAGGCATACCTTTGCCTGTGAGGAGAGGACCTACTCTTAAGTGTGCATGACACCTGAAGGTCTCCCCGAGACCAGGTTAGCTGCATCTGACAGCGGGCATCCCCGTGGGGCCCATGAAGACGTTCAGTCACAGGAGTGAGCAAACCTATTCTGCCACGTGCATCCAAACAGATTGCCAGAAGTCGGCCTGCAAGCGGCTGACAGATTGTCAAGCAGCTGCAAAGACGAGGTGGGGAGCTCCTGGGTACTCCTAGATTGCACCAGAAGAAGAGGGTCGAGTGGCCTTTACAGTTGTTTCAGGCTGTCATCAGATTTCCAGCCATCAAGCTGAAGCAAGACCTCAAATGTCATTTAAGATTTCAAGTTAGCTTCTAACTGGAGTCTCTGAGGCAAAAATCTCAATCTGACAAATAATTGAATAAGCCAGTTTTCTAACAAAAAAAGACCAACATCTGCTATAAAGAGCATTTTCATGGTTTAAACTTTTAGTCCTAGGTTTAGTCAAATATTATGGGAATGCATGCAAATGTCTGTGGATTTCCAGGAATTTGCAGATAGCTCTCAGCATCCCAGGTTTCCCATTGCAATGCATGATAAACAGGAAAGGTAGAACGATCACTTGAATTTTTTGTTAATTGTGCCTATAAATAAGAGAACAAACACTTTTTTTTTTAAAATCCTCTCTGCATACTTCAGACAAACATTGTGCTGGCTATAAAGGCTGAACCAGCCAGTAAGGCTTGCTGGTCCACGCTGACATGCTTGCAGTGATTTGTGCATGGGTTCGGAAGGAAGCGTGACTGAGCGTTTCTATAGAGATTAGAAAGAACAGGTCTTGTTTCCTAGCCATAGCCTTGATTAGCAAATGCTTAAAGTTAGGAAGATCTGTTGTTTTTACAAGGACATTTTGTTCCAGCAGTGGTTGTGTTTTCCTCCCTTTGCTCAAGCTGCGAGAGGCTGGGAGGCCACAGGAGCCCAGGCTGAACAAGAGCTTTCTGTCTCTCACATCCACAACACCTGCCTGAGAGGTACCACGCTGCAAGGACACCTGGAGGCTGAGGCTGCTGCTTTGTCGCAGCAGAATCAGGAGAGATTTCCCCAGAACGAAACGCATTCTCTTCAACTCGAAAGGGTGATTTGTTGGAAGAGAAATCAAGCTTTCAGGGTGTATTTCTCTGGCCTTCCCCTGGGATTACCGAAGAGAGAAGAGAGGGCTAAATGAAATAAAGTCTGATGCATCTAGGTACTTATAGATAATTTTGGAAAGATACATAGATCTATACGCAGATATATTCTGTCAAATTAGGAGCAGGGCGCTGCAACTTCTTGCGTGTGCAACGTCAACCAACATTTTGTTATCTGCTCGTAACTGCCAGTCTCGTCAGCCTGAATTGCACTGCGATCCGAGGGAAAGGGTTTCCCTTGAAACCCTGACGTGAATCCCCTGCGCCTCGCGGAGCGGAGACAGCATGTCCTTAAACCTGAACAACTCTGCTTCCCACTTCAGCTGTGGTTCATTAAACCACTTTCTGATGCTGGGTCAGGATGGAATTGGTTATGTTGGAATGAAACCCGTTTTCAGACAAAACTTATATTTTCTGCATTTTCCCTTTCACCGCAGAATTACATCCCCAGTCTTCAGCTTGATAAAATCACTTCTGCCCCTTTGCTTGTGCTTATAAGGAGGTGCTTTCTCAAAACTTGAGTCCTAGCTTCTTTTTATAGCTGCAAAATGTAGTACAGATACTGCTCCTGAGCACTGAAGTAAGATTTTAGCAGAGTGGGGCTGAACTCCAGTACTCAAGTGAATTAGAGAGATGTATATGTAGATCCAAGCTGTTTTCATGCTCTCTTTGAAGTGTGCTGAGACCAAGCCAGTTTATTCTAGCTGTTCTGTCATTTCTCTTCACTTTATACCCAAGCTGAGGTATTAAAAATATTGGTATTAAAAGTCTATAATGGCTTTCATTGTTACTTCAAAAGTCCTACCTCTCCAAAGTCTTCATGTTCAGCCAAGCTTGACAGATATAGACGTCTTAAAGAAAAAAAATTATCTTCATCCTTTCCTTCTGCTTCTTGGCTGCATTTTCTAACCTCTTTTCAGAGAAATATAGTATTTCACAGAAAAAATATGACTCCTCCCAGACTCCTGAGGCTGCTCTCACAGGTTGCCGGTGGATGCTACTGCTTCTTGAAAGGAGCTACGCAGTAGGACCATGCTAGCTTACCTGGCATGAAGAATTGTCTTGTACCTGAATGCCCCAGATCCACGCAGCTATAAGGGGTGGTTTTGGGCTTCATGGCAGCCCACTCGAAAAATCAAGCGAGTAAGCTTGTCTAGCCATGTCCTTTGGCACTGACACTGATCAAGTGACAGGAATATTTTTGGCTTCAGTCTTTCAGCCTAGCTTGTATCCCTATACTGCTTTTGCCATCCTCTAATGGATAAAAGTCACCATCTGTGAAGATCTGTCCAGGCAGGATCCGGATCTCTGCTGATGTCCCATTCCTGATATCCTTTAGCCAGGGCATCAGTGCTCTGTTGTACTCTAACAGTTGCTGGCCCTGGAATGCAAGTAACTTCCCGGCCTCTTTTATGGGGCTCTGAGGAGAAGCCCTGCCGCAGGATGATAACATTTAGCAGGATTCCCCAGGGGCATTGCAGTCGCAGGCGCCAAGTAAATGACCCACCACACTCCTACTCATATGATAAGGAACTTTACTGGTGCACTTTGCAGCCTGCTTTAATATTACCTCTTTCACCTCCTGCTTTTTTTAAAGCTATGTGGCTTGCCTTCACAGGACATCTGTGGGTGGTGGGTGGCCTATGCAGGGCAGGAGAAAATGCGTAAGAATAACAGGGCTCAGTTTCACTGCCACCACGGATTTCATCAGCTGCAGAGCCAAAGCAGCAAGAGCTTAAGCTATAAAACCTTACTCTTACCAGTATTCAGGCATGGGTGGGAACTGCTGTAACTTCATGTGATTCGTATTTACCTTTCAGAGGTGCACAGGACCACTGCCTCATGGTCTTGTGCCCAATAGACATAAAACCCTGCAAAAGAAGAGAGGGTGGAGTTTTATACTCATTTTCTCCCCTCAGGTGTAGAGGATTTTGCCCGGGCTATTTCATTAGCTGGGAGGAGGTGGTGAAGAGCAGTCATTTGCTGTGTGGTAGAGAATATGCGCAGCATGGATACACAGGGATTTTCCATTTGCTCTTTCTCATGCAGCGCTTCTGCTTTTTTTTTTTATTTATCACAGTTGCAGGACCCTAACAGTATCTCTGCAAATACAAGTGTTGTCTGTGACGGATGTCAAATTCAAAGAAACAAGACAGCAGAGGTTGGTAGACTTCATTGGTATCAATACTGTGATGAGGATGCTTAGCTCTAGTATTGCGTAAACATATGATAGCTGACATTTAATAAGAGAGCTCGGGGCAAAGGTCTGAATGTAGCATCTCAGCACACTGGTGTACTGTAAGCTGGATTATGTCTTGCAGAAAACTGTGCTTCATTTACGATACTGCAATAGACTGCTAAGCACATGTTTCCACCCAGGACAAAGGCAGCTCAGGAATTTGAATACTGTGGGAAGCCGGGCTTTGTCTGGGTATTATTTTGGGAAAGGAATATGTGTGGGTGGATGAGAGACAGTTCAGGTGGGGAAGGAGGGATGCAGCATGTGGGAAACAGGCAGCGAAGGGGAGCTGCAGTCCTGGGAGCAGCCCCAGAGGCCGGAGAGCTGGCTGGGAAAGATCTGCTGCTGTGAGAAGAGAACTTGCCTCCGGTTGTTTGCGTCCTACTGTGTTTATGAGAGCAGACTCTCTATATTGTTCTACATAAAAAGAATTGCATCAAAAATGCTGGTCTCTGCTATTAATATCTCTACTTGGAAAAAAACTTAAGGGCCTGAATTTTGTACAGCTGGAATGGTGTGGGGTTGCCTTTATTTTAATGTGGCATATTTTCTAATAAAGCTTTTCTTTTCTCCTTTTCCCTCTCAGTTCTTACTTGTTGTTCCTGTTGTCTCTGCTTCTCGGGAGAGGCACTAGGTCTCAGAGGGGCACCCCGTCACCTTGGGAAAGCCTCTTCCCTGTAGCACAAAACCCGCGGTCCTGTCTGAGGGCAGAACTTGGTTCTGCCATAGGGCTCAGCTCTTTTGTGTTAAGAGCTGATGTTGACACTTATAGAAGAGGCTGAGTTTCAACTACTTAACGCTCATCCATCCAAATAAGTGTAAGAAGTCTACCTGTCCAGCTAGCCATTTATCTGTGCTTCTGATGGCTTCCTTTGACTCAGATGAACGATGTCCAGAGGGGAGATATCAAAGCAAAGGTCATTCACAGGGTTTATGAGAAAAGGGCAATACTTCCCAGTTGGAAAAAATCCCCAAAGTCCTATTGGTTTGATCAGGCTGAACTTAGAGTGCTCGTAGCAAGTGAGAACATGAGGGACTATTTGCATATTGCTGCCCAGTATTGATCTGGACAAGGTCCTTCTAGTCAATGAGTGCATTTGTTGAACTCCCCTTCCTTCTCCTCACACCTGAGCAGGCTTCTGTGGTTGTTGATAACATCATACTCTGTCTGGGGAGCTTTTCTGTACAGAACTGACTGTCCTGAACCCCCAAAGGAGAGTGGCTGTCCACAGCCAACAGGTAGCCAGGGGTTCAGAGGCATCTCCTAGTGCAACGGTGACACAGTCCAGCAAAGGAGAAATCTACAGATGCTATCTTAAAATAAGCAACAATTTCACCAGTGAAACAACACCTGGTCAAAAAATAGCAATGATTTTGAAATTCAACCAAAATAAACCTGCAAAAAGTTGGCCAGAAGCCTCTTGTGATTCAGGACTAGCCTATAGTAGTTAAGGCAAAGAAGTAATATGGCAAATACTGAGACTGAGGATCACACTGCAGCGTATAACCCCAACCCCTTAGATGAAGCATGCTTAGACTTGAAAAGTAATTTATATATAAAAATCTCTCTGGACTCCTCCCTCCCACCTCTCTGAGTCCTGATAATGTTCTGGGAGGTGTCACACTTTCTGCTGAGATGTTTAAAGCAGACCTAGTAGCTAGAGAGGTCACCTACTAATGGAGGTACCATCTTCCTAGGCTTCTCTAATTACAACCAGTAGTCAATTCATTGCCATCTTTCTGAGTCTCTGGCTGCAACTGGCAGGGAAAATAAAACAGCAGCTACTGAGATTCAAAAAGCTGTGTGCAATCTGGATTGTGCATTTAGACAGTGTTTATTTAAAAAAGCTATTATCTACCAGCTGCTTATAAACTCTGTTATGCCCTGCAAGAATCTTTGTACTATGTAATTGGCTTGCCTCTCTCTAAATGCATATTCCACTGGTTTGAATTAGCTGCTAGCTCATGGTGATTATGGTCATCATTCATCTAGAACAATTCAAATCAGATTTGGAAGTGGTGACATCACCTATGTACGAGTAGCGTCTGTACAGTGGGGGCATACTGTCCTCAGCCTTGGCCTAACCTGTGTCTTCTGTTCTCGTCTGGTTTCTTACAAAGCACAGAGTTTATGCAAGAAAACCTTTCCCTCTTCCACTACAAGTAATGTGTACTGCAGTTAGTGTTATTGGGACCTTAATTACCATTCTAAACACTGTGACCCTGTGCACACACACAGAAACAGGTTTTCTGTTTAACCCCGCACATTACAGAGAGCGTTTGTCGTATCTGTTATGTCTGTGGACATCTCCTTCTTAACATCTGTGCAATGTGATGTAATGGTTCTTCTGGCTCTCCACTAAACAGAAACCATATGAAGGCTTTGTGTTGGTGCTCCCTCGGACCTACCTAATGCTGGCCCTGATGTTAAGATTGGAGAACTACTGATGAACAGTGGAATGAAATAAATTATTGACATAACTTGTGTATAGAAGATTTCTAAGTTCATTTAAATAGTGACAGGCATAGCTGATTTTTGGTGAGATGCTGTATATTGGTAGGACAATAGAAATCTGCAGGAAATGTTGGCAAATCTTCACAGGATTTTGACTTAACTTTCTAAGCGCATAGCTAGGAAAGTTTTCCTCTTACTATTCTGTTTCTTAGTTTGTTGGCTGTGTTCTGACAATTTGGATGCCGAATAACTCAGCAAGATCAGGAAAAGATCTTTTCTAAAATACTTGTTCTCTCATTATGCAGCAAAGCAAGTCAATGTTGCCAAACTGATGGCACCTGTTTCCAGTACAACAATAGGATGTACTTGTAGAATATGTTACACTTTTCAGAAATGCTACCCATAAGGAAAAGCTGTCTTCTGGAAGGTCTGCATAGTAAGGAAAACTTCTGAATTGCAGTTTCATTTGTACCGATCTCAGTATCAATAGCATTCGCCATTAGGCGTAGGTCCCAGTTTTTGTACTGAGACTACATGAACCCCAATTACCACTTAAATCTTCATGTGTGAAGCAGGCAAGGAGGCCTATCACCAGGGTACTCTCAGCAGGTGAGTTCTCAGAGAGTTAAGGCTGGACCGGTATACACCTTAAACCCTCCTTCTGTCTCAGTGCTCCCTGTAACACTGTAGGAATAGTGCTAACCATTTGCAGTACCAACATTACAAAGATATGAAGGCTGATCATGCTAGAAAGATGACTTGAACAGTCCATGCATGGTAATGGGTGAGGAGCTCAGAATGAACTGAGTCCAGTCATAAGCAGGGTAGGCAGGAAGAAAACAGGGACAGACTGGATACTAATACGACAGTGCACATGATGGACTTGGAGGGATAAAATTTATCTTTAAAGGCTTTCGAAGTATGTTTTCAAACACTCACAGCCACTGAATCTCTTCTCTAAAAGCCTGCTTATTTTAAAAGTGCATTTGAAAGATATTTAACACCTTTCCAGGAGTGAACTGAAAATAGGGTATCTCTCTCTAAGTATCCAAAGAATAAAGCCTTTCCACATGTGTGTAATAGTAATGTTGAAGGTCCTACTGAACAAAATTATGTTAGCCAGTGTCTGCAAAGTAAAAATCAAAGTAAGGACCAAGTTTTTCTTTAATTGGTATGACTGAGTCAAGTTTAGCTTCAGTATTTCTGGAGAAAAGTTTTCCAATGTCAAAGAAATAAAAAGCTGGATGCCCAGCTTCCCCTCTTGTTTGTCTCGCTGCAACCTACCCACATAATTGGAGAGGCTGATTTATCATTTGTGCAATGAATTTGTAAAGAGCAAAATGACAACAGCAGAAGTTTAAAGTTCCAGCTGTGAATTTCCTCTTTTCTGTTGGCTTATATCAGAGCCAGGAATACATATCCTGCAGCTTTTTGTGATTTACAAGAGTGATATTCACCTTCTGCAGAAGGCCTCAAGTAAGTCTGTTTACAAGGCTGGGTTTACTCAGGTAATTCAAACAAGGCAAGTCTGGTTTTCCATCCAAAACCATTCTCCCAGGAAGCTGAAGCAAACCCACCCGACCAAGCTAGGTCAGCACTCACAAGTGCTCTTATCAGCAAAATGTTGTCATACAGCATCAATCAGAGAATAGGCAGCCATACGGCACTGTAATAAAAAATCTATTTGGCACTTCCCGGACTATTTACCATTTTATTGAATACCACACTCCTCTGAATGACGACTGCAAATTCCAGGGCACAATCCGGCCCACTCTCCCTTCAAGACTGGAATTTTAATGGCTTCGATAAGAGATGGTCATCTTTCATCAGATATTGTGGTGTTTATTTTAGCTTTTTGCCTCTTTTGTGGCAACAGTGTCTGCACACAGGCCTGGGGTATCAACCGATGACAGTCAGTCCTTTCAGAAGTCTCACCAAGGCACTTGAACCGTCCATTACGCGGGGCAGCATGAGATAAATTTATCAGAAACATTTGCACGGGCCTTCAGCAAAGGAAGTGGTGCACTCTGTGTATTTTCTTCAGGTTTGGTTGGGAGCACAAACAGGACCAAATGATGGGAAGATTTGGTTTGCAATAAGAGACCGTTCCCTCATTCAGGTTTGCTTCAAGTTTCATCAGTGCCAAGTGAGTCCACTGTGAACTTAATGCCTCTGTGTGGACGTGGATGTGTGGGTGAAATGAGTGAAAGACTCAGTTACATTTAATTTTGGTTTACTTTTACATTTCTTGTCTTTTCAGTTCCTAGAGTTTAAATCCAAAAAGGTTCTTGTGGTCATCTATGGTGACACTCCACTTGTAGCCCAGTTCAGGACATTGAGACAGAAAGAACAATATGTACAGATCCTTATTTTTACAAGCATTGATCATTGGATCAAAGGTCATAGTGTTTGTAACTTTTAACTTTTCCAGCCCAAGAGCTGAACTGTCGTATATCAATGTGTGTTTTCTTCTTTCATAAACAGATGCTCAGTACAGTCTACTTTGCAAATTAGTTTTCCCTTACTCTTTAAAGAAGACAGAGAAATACTGTAACGCGCAACTCCAGGATGTGCTGATGGATTTGTCATTAACTTCCTTCAACACATCTATCAGTGCTTCCCAAGACTATTGTCTACAGCTTCAACAGTCAGACCCCATTCTCAGTTACACACCCAATGCTTTGAAGCAAGCGCCTACCTTTGCTCAAAAATATGTATATGCTCATGATTTTTGTGGTACAGGTTGTATGCCTGAATCTAGAAGAAAGGTGGAGCAAATGCCCATGGCAGGTAAGTTGTTTGTTGGGAAAAGCCTTCTCCCAAGCTGCTGGTAGGAATTGATCTTGCATTTCTTGGTGGTGCACTGGAGTTGTTCTTTCTCCACACATAAATCCAAATCTGCTCAGAACAGTAAATTAGCCCCTTTTTAAAATGCCACTGTGCTGAAACAAATGCAAAGCATCCCAGTGGGATTTCCTTGAAGTCCACGAGCAGGCTCATAGCCAAGATGTAGGATGCAAAGCTGGGGCTCAGCTGTGGTCTGGCTAGATATTCTCAGAGGTCAGGTGCTTTGCCTCAGGGAGCCTCCACATGGCCTGTCTTTAGACCTTTTAAAGGTTATGGTGGTATATATCCCTCTGGGACGCTCCTACAGAGTTGCATGGTGGTAGCTCTGGCAGGGTCAAAGTGCCTGGCTTGGCTGAAAGTGGCCTCTCCCCACCACCGCTGAGAGTCCTCCATGGCCACCACCGGTTGGAAGAGCCCCCCATTGACCCTGATCCTGGCAGCTGAACCCCGAGGGAGGGGTGCACTCAGAGCCCTGACAGCCAGAGATTTGGGTCTCTTTGAAATTAATAGCAATGGCGTTGCTAAATCCTCAGGAAAATTCTTGAGAGCAGAACTGGGGGTTTGACACCTTGTTTCCATTGGCTTTCAGTTGCAATTCATGTCCTAGCTGCTCCTTATGTCTTTGGAAAGTTCAGCCCATAAAGGCTAGAATTTCCCAGTGACCCTAAGCAAACGCAGAACTTGTGCAAACACCTACATTTCTGTGGTCCCCTGGAAATCCTCTGTTTGTTTTGCTAACAATTTTTGTGATAATTTATGTTTTCCGAACACTGGCATAGAATTCTTAAGAAAAACATAATCTGCTTGATTTTCCAGGTGGATTTAAGCGTTCAGTACGTGAGCCATGAACTCTGGAGAACACTCCCGTAAGGTCAGCAGCGCTGGGTCAGGCTCTGCAGAGCGCACTGTGGGATGTGGGATGTGGGATGCACCTCAGGTTAATGACTTGCAATTGCATGCAGCCTTTCCTAAAGCTGCGCGTATAGTTAATGCGTATCAGAACTCAGCGAGACTATTCAAATTACCTCAATTTCCCAATGATTTATGATGCATGTTTCTGACATCATTGGTTATTTATCTGTGCTCCTAGTGTTGCTAGCCAAAGCAAAGAGGGGAGAAACAGATGCAGTAATATTGTGTTTGAGGAAAGGGTCAGATGTTTTCAGAGACAGTATAAGTTGGATAGAAGGGTACTAAAGGACTTGAGAGTCAGAAAACTAGCAGAGGCATCAGTCCAGTCTAGAGTCAAAGAAACTGAAAGAGCCTTTCCTCATTCTCTTTCTACAGTGAATCATTTCCTGACTCTGGAAGATGGATTCTGTTCATTTAAGTAGTTTTCCAGGGTGTATTTTATATTGTAGACTGGAAGTTTTTTACGATATGCTACTTATGACTTTTCATAACCCTAAAAAGTTAGGTTTCTTTAGTAGGAGAAAACCCACTTCAGACACAGCACTTACTTACAATAAATGGGCCAAATTCTATTCTCAGTTACAGCTATGCAACCCTGATCCTTAGTGCATGTAATAACTGCGCTTAGTAGAAGTAGTGGATTAAAGACCTGGGGTTCCAAAATCCACCCTCAGATGCATGTGTGTGGCTAGGACTGAAATCAATGGGAGTCCCATGTGTACATCCAGGGTAGACTCTGGCTTGTGATTTTTATTGTTTGTGCTATTGGATAAAATTGATTCCAGCGTTACGTTTCTCAGTCAGAGTTATTTCTACATCATCATGCATCAAAATGTTGGCTTCAATGTCTTCTTCTTGATGGTAGCTTTGAGGAGTATTTGTTTTCTGGTTAGTCTGGGCCCAGCATTAATCATTCTCAGGCTTCCTCTAACCTTTTTTTTATTATTTTACTGATGGCAGATTTAACTGTTGGCTCACCTTTATTTCCAAAACAGATGAATTTTATTAGTCTCTAATATTAACCAGATCCAACTAGTTGATAGAGTTAAACCAATGTGGGCCAGATGCTCAGCTGGTGAACCGCAGTCCTGTTGATTTGGGTACCCTGTCTGGGAGCGTCTGACAGAATCCCGGGCAGGAGGAAAGCCCCAGCTCGCAAGTGCAACCACGTAGAGCTGAAGGTCAGCTTGCTGGGCTCCTTCGGGTGCTCTGAATTAGAACAAAGAGTCCTATTAAATCTGCTGCTTTGTAACCAGAAGGGAGGTGATCTTTCAGGGGGTATGTTTTTCTTTTAATAGTTGAAGTTCGGGGCTTTGGGGGAAATGTATTTCATAGAATGGTTTGGGTTGGAAGGGACTTTTAAAAGTCGTCTAGTCCAACCCTCCTGCAGTGAGCAGGGACATCTTTAACTAGATGATGGTGCTTGAAGCTCTGTATTTCTTTATGTTGGTAGTGGAATGATTCTGAATGAGACAGTAGAAACTTTGGTGAGGAGCTGGGGGGTGTTCTTGAATCAGAGGCTTACAGCTCATGATGTTTTCTAGCTTGGAAACTTGGGTTGGTCTCTAATCTAAAAGCTAGGCATCAGATTCAGAAACACAGGCGATCTCATGAAGATGGGCTGTTTCTTCTTTCTTGTTTTGTTTTTCCCTCTTCTGCTTTTCTTTCTTTTAAGGAGTGAGAATCGCAACTTGCGCACAGTTCTAGGTCTGCAGGCAGCCGTTGTGCTGTGCAGGCAGTGCAATTTGCAAGGCTTATATAAAGGCTCAGGAATGAAAGGGGAAAGTGGTGAGGAGAGGAATTTCATATTGCCACCCGGAAGGGATGTGGACCTTCTGTGGAAGAGGCTGAAAGATCTGAATGTTTAGAGTCATCTTTTCTAGCAGTTTCAAATGCAGCAAATGAAATAGTGCTACCTGTCTCGTTGCCTCTTTATTTCCGTAGCTGTTATTGGTGAAGCCTACTTCTGAGCATTCATCTTTGCACTTTGAAGCAGGGCAGACAGACCTGGATGCTTTTAAAGTAGACATAAGGCTTACTCAAACTAATTAAGCTGGATTTAAGAACACTCAATTCTCAAGTAATTCTTAATCATAGGATCACAGGAGGGTTCAAGCTGGAGGGGACTTCAGGAGGTCTCTGAGCAGGAACCTCCTGCTCAAAGCAGGGTCAGCTATGATCTGGATATTTGGAAAAAATAAAGCAAAGATAACTGGAAGTATTACTTCACCAGCATTTCATGGCTGAGAGCTGTTAGTGCAGACAGGACAGACAACAGGCTCCAAATCGAACAGCAAACTGGCACTGGTTCTCCTACCTTTCGCGTGCTTGTTCCCTGCACTCAGGAACCCCAAAGAAAGGCAGAACTCATTTGTGCTGGAGTGCAGGGTCTGCAAGTTGCTGAGGCAGTGGCAGGTTCTGCAGCCATGCACAGCCGTTATTTTGCTGTCTGTAGCTGTTTTTCCATTTTCCTTGATGTTTACTGGTAGCAAAAATATTTGTGATGTGGAGACTAATTCCTGCAGAATAAATCACAAGCACATCTGCAGAGCATTCTCTGAGTTTCTCTCAGAGTGGCCTTCGCTGCAGTGCACATGACAATTGCCGTATTTCTTGAGAAAGACAATATGCTCTTTTTATTTTCCCAGTTTATTATGGGTTCTTTGCTCCATGCCTTGGTCTGTTCATGCAAATTCTTACGGACCTTTGTCCACAGCTTGTGAACTGAGCTCTGAGGTCACATCATGGACTTCTGGGGAGAACAAAAGGTGCTTTACATGGAAGAGCTGTACGTTGGGTTGTTTGTGCCTTGTGAACGTGGTAGCAATGTGCTTCACAACTGAGTTTGGTACCTGTGTGCCACAATGCTGTCAGCCACAGAGAGATCTACTATAATATGAAGAAAAGACCTAGAGAAAAAAGATCAAGTTTTTTGAAAGATTTGGGCTGGCCAGGGCTGTTGACTCAGGTATAAAAACTTGGCCACAAAATTACCAAAAAGTGTAGCCTTAGCGCAAAACTTTATCCTCTCAACATGTTTTATTACGTTCTGTTTCAAACAGTCCTGCTCGCCTGTCACATCACTTACTGTTAATGAAGGATTGTGGCAGGAACAGGAACCAGTAGGCTGTGCTGGCCAGAGGCTCAGGGTAACACCATGTTCCCTTCAGAGGGCAAACCAGAGCCGTCCTGGCACTAGTTCTCCTGTTATGCCTAAATATTTATTTAGGATACCTGCTCACCGCATACAGAATGCTTATAATACTTCTAAGGGTTTTATCTATAAATACAAAGCACAGAGAGTGTCCTTTTTTCAAATTTTATCAGGGAAATGCTATGAGACTGAGCAGTTTCTAAACTCAGATGTTTTCTTAGCCCAGTATTCCAGGCTTTGTAGCTGCCACTGTACTTGAATGGCCAGCTTGGACATTTTAAGGTATCCTTCTGCACTTCCTTTTTCAGAGCAGAGCAACAGAGAACAGTTTTACACATCCTTATACCTTCATTTATCTCAAAAGATTTCATCTAAAAACATTTACAATTGAGTAATATGTTAATGTTCATTTGCTTTAAAATCTAGCTAAAAAACTAAAAAGGCAAGCAATAAACATGCAAGAACCATGCATGAAGTTATCCTCAAAAAATATGCATCAGTTGAGCAAAGATGGTATTGTCATTCAGCTAAGGCTTAGCTTGATGCCAGCATTACTCAAGCAACGAGAGATCGTATGGGCCTTGATTGTATCTTAGAGAATTAGGTTGCCCAAAGCTTTCTCCTTATCCTCCATCAATAGGGAATGAGAGCTTAGCGCTGTATAAATAATGCCGAAGGAAATGTTGCATTGGACAGTATAACTACATTCTTTTTAACCTTGGAAATGCCTTGTGCATACATGGATAATCAGGCCTTTTCGAAATTCCGTGGATGAGCACTGCTGTTCTCTCGCTGTATATACTGGACTGGTAGGCATGTAGAGAGAGAGGAATGAGTAACCAGTAGCACATACCATGTGTATGAGCAGATTTCCCTGCTGTGGTGTAATTCTGTCACTGCCGGGCTCCTTTCAGTTCTCTTCAGAAGAATTCCAGGAAATCAGATGGATTTTAAGCCAGTAGACTGATTACACAGCCGCCAAGTCATAAGGGTAAAGCGCTCCATAACTATCCTCAAGAATCCATTAAAGCCCTGCTGAAACATGATCTACTGCTGATTAAAGGGGTTTAAAAGGGGGAGGAAGAGCTTTTTGAGTTGTAAGGCACTGAGTGAAAGAGATCAATAAATGAAGCCGGGAGTTCTGAGAATCAGCTTCTCCTTGCAAACGTTTTATTTCAGCTTCACTGGGAGAAACTGCACCTGGACTCTTCCCATCAGCTCCATGGGAATCAGATCAATTTTATGGGTTTGCAGGGAGGATGGGGAGGTTAGCACTGTTAATGGAAGAATACTGACAACTGTATCAAATGCTGCTGTTAATTTGAAACACTAGCAATGTCTTTCGAAGTAATGCTTCACCTTAATTGCCTTGGGGAATAATTTAGCTGTAATTGGAGAGTAGCTTAAAGTTATGCACGTTTCTGAAACTCAAGAAGGAAAAGGAACGTAGCAAGGAAGAAATGCCCATCTATTGAGTCTATAGGGAAACCATTAACTTGGCAAAAACATAGGTGAAAGTTCAGTTATTGAGCAAGCTGGCAGCGCGGAGTCGGAGAGTGGGAGAATGGAGAAGAGGGCAGCGAACCAGCCTGATCTTCAGAGACAGGATTTCCACTGAAATCAATGTTGTACACAAAGGAGGCTGGTGAAGTACAGCAGAAGCATTTGTCAGAGAAGACAAAAAAGAGAGATGAATGGGAGTAACAAAGAGGCCCCTAGGAAAGTTCAGTGAATTGTGAGCGCTCACAAAAGACACGCAGGGTTGAATGAGGATACTGAAGGAAAGTGATCCCAAGTCATGTGTGCTGTTCTTGCAAGGTACAATCAGCCCACCAGGATGCCGGCTTTTGCTGCCTGGGAGCTAGTTCCCTTGCTGAAGTTTTCATTTTGTTTTGTGCCCAAGCTGGGAATCCTGTAGGGAGCCTGTTTCCCAGGGATCTCGGTGCTTCCTAACAGTGGACAATATCTATCTGAGAGGCTTCTGACTTGGACTACCCAAAACCATTAAATCCTTCTGAAAAATGGCTAAGTCCTTTCTCCTAACAGCTGAGAAGGAAAAAAAGGATAGTTCTAAATAATATTACACAACTGCTTGAAGTCATCAGCTGACTTGACCTGTTTTATAGTAGTGGTGATACCACATTCAAGGAGGAGTTACTAGTGCAGGGGCATATTTGTTTATTTAGAAAAAGGAAGGGAGGTGAGAGTGACAGAATTTAACTTCTGATGGTGCATTCAGCTATCTAGATGCTTCTCCTATTTTTTTTTTTCTTCTTAACTACTGATGCTGGTCACCCTTAATGAGCAAGACATTAATGAACTACAACAGCACTGAAAAAAAGCACCGAGCTTCACGAATGCACGTACAATCTTTAACCTAGAAATGTTAGTGTTAAAGGAATAAAGTTTACCTTGCAATGCCAGATGTATTTTATTATTTACACAATGTCTTTTAAAAGTGGTGTTTTCCACAAGCTCAGAAAGAGAATCAACAGCAATTTTACATGGAATAGCTAGAGTAATAATTACTTAGAAGTTATTCTAGAGAGTATTCCAAATAAGAAAGTGGTGAGATGGCATAGGTTTCTTAATCTCCTGGAAAGAGAGATTAGTGTACAACAGTGTCCTGCTGGGATTATTCTTCATTCAGCCTTCTACAAGAAATAAAGATTGGTTGTGGGAACTTCTTATCAAAGAAATGCCATGCCATTTCTACTCTTTTGGTTTTTTAGTGATAAGTGCAAGTGCTGTGAAAACAACTACTCTTAAACGAACAAGACTTTACATAATTACATTTTTTTTCAGTCTAAAATGAGGGAAAATATTGCAGAAGAACTCCTTGTTATTTTAGACCATTTAGGTCTAAAAGCCATTGCCACAGAGGACATGGCACTTCACTGGTTACAGCATCGGGGGGCACCAGCCCAGCACTGGGGGCACAAACCCAATGTCACAAGCCAAAAGCTGTTCAGACATTTCTCTCAGGGCTGTAAAGACTCTTTGAAATGCTGAGATGGAGAAGTCAGTACATCTTTCTAATTCAAAGATCAAATTGAGTTAACCAGCACATTAACTAAGATATTCTTTCCTCTCCATTCTCAAATGGCAACTAGAGGATTAGGGTGGACTTGCACTGAAAGCAGTTGAATTCATACACACACAAAAAAAAGATGAAATGATGGGTAGGGCTCCCATTCACTATTACCCTGCCAGCTTCCATAAACTATCTCATTTTTTGTTCCAGCCCAAACCCCACAAAAAATTAAATAAACCTGAATTAAACAAATTCGTTTCGAAGATACAGCACAAGCTGAGAAAGCATGCAGTAAAACAAGGTTAATTTCAGGTTTAACTTTAAATTTCTAAATCTCCTGACAACATTGCACAATCTGAAGTAATTTCGCAGTTGGAAAATGATGTCCTTATTCAGATCCAAGCCAGGAACCCTGCAGATTTGGCAGCTGCACAGGGGCCAGCAGAGAGTGTGTCAAAAAGTAGTCTGAGGTATTGAAATTGTTAAATTCTTCCAACAGCCCCATAGACCGGTTTGACTTAAGTGCCAGCTTGTTTCATATATATAGTTGTTGTCAAGGAGGTGAGAATTTGGCAGTTTTGTCCCATCATGTGCTACTTTTTTTGCCTCCTTTGGCAGTCTAGGAGAAAATCCATAGCAATGAGAGCTTAAGATGGCATCTTAATACTAATTGGCTTGGAAATTCTTATTAATAGGGCCAACCCAGGAACTGCTCACCAGTTTGATTGCAAAAGTGAAGCACAGAGTGTTTTTTCCTTTCTCAGCCTTTCAACAGATCTCTAATTTATTAAAATACGATAAAACTTTTGTAACTTTGGACTACTGCTTAATACGAACCGTTCCTGAGTCACCCAGGTATGGGACATGATTTATGATTACCATGCCAGGATTTCCTGCAGCATGTGCTCTTCCAGTGGCACAGGCCTTGTGTAATGTGAATGTCTTCCAAGGAGCAGGAATGGGTGAATCGAACACTCAGAGCCATGGACTGTAACTGGTTTTGCTTTTTAATTCAAGGATTATTTTTTTATTATTATTTAAGGAAAAAAAAGCCCAACCTCAGACTTGGCTTGGGAGCTCCTGACCGTGGCCAGAGTTGCTGTGGTAATTTTGCGCTTTCAGCGCATGGACCGACATGCTCCATGACAGCACATTTGTTAATCTAAAATACTGGTAGATGACACAAATCCAAATCACAACAGGATGTGTTTTCAGTCAGCCAGCAGCACAAGAAAAACTCAGGCATGGCATGTACCGTTATATCACAGCCAGAAAATAAATGCACAAAAATGTAAACAAGCCTTAGACAGATGAGTACCATGGTGAGAAAAGTTGGAGGTAGAGCAGCTGAGAGCCCACGTGGCTCCAGGGTACTTCACAGAGCAAGCACTGTCCCATGGTGTGGCATCCTCCGTGGCATGATGTGGTTCAACCCCATTTACTGTGAAGGAGTTACGCTGCCTTGCACCAGCTGAGGACTGGGCAATGCAGACTGCCCAACAGCTGCTAGAAGCTAAAAAAGAATTGGCCACGTTTCCAGAAGCTGGCGTGAAAAATCTGTTGAAAAAATAGAGACCCAAATGACCTAATTCATGCAAGAACCATTTCATTCTCCAAGACAGAATTGCTAATAATGATGATTTCTGAGTAGGAGGAATCGCCTAGGAGAGAGCTTCCCAAACCCTCAGTGGTTTGGAAATCAGCAGTAGCAATGGCAGCAGTAGCAGGAGTTTCAGGGCTCTGGTCCTTGCTGTTTGCAAGCACTAGAGGACACATCCTTCTTTTTGCTGGCCATTTACATCCCACTTAGAGGTAGCTTGTGTCTGTCAGTTTGCAAACCATTAGGTACAGGACTAGTTGTATTATTTCCCA
>NW_010972537.1:129760-199151 GCF_000737465.1 Haliaeetus leucocephalus
TGATTTAAAATAAGCCTAGAGGAAGCCAAGGCAGCCATGCTGAGCGTGGAGGGAGCTGTGCAGCTGTATGATCACTACTGCCTTACATGACCTGGAGCATGTGCCGAAGCCCTTGATTTCTTCCTCTGTCCCAAATCTGGGCCTGGCTAAGGATTCCTGGGAACTTTCATGTAGCATTGCAGCTGAGGATCGAGGGCCAAGCTATGTAGTTACAGAAGAGTCAAGACACACATAACTTTAGGCTCTCTGGGCTGGAAGGGGAAGAGGGTGCAATTTCAAAGGAATCACTAGTGTGGAAAGAATATGCGGAAATTCCTAGTTCACAACTGGAGCTATGTAAAACTTGGCCCTTGTGCTTTTCAGAGATTTGCTGTTTTCTCTTTTATGTCAGTTCATGCAGGCTTGCACCCTCTGGCTTTTCTTTTGTGTTCTGGGAATTGAATAAACCCTGGAAGTAGTGAGAATCATCTGGTCTCACAACCTAACCATGCAAAATCCCCTGGCTGGCGTGGTTTTGATGTGAAATCATAAATCAGTCCAGGTTCACACAAAGGGTTTCTGAGCTGCAGCAAACTTTAGACAAATGTGAACTTGGGTTTCGATTATTTTTATTTAAGTTTTCCTCTTAATTTCTTCCCTTCTATGTTTTTTTCATTAACAAACATCTGGAAATTGCATAAGCTGCATTAATATGGATGATTATCTTCTCTCTCTCTCCCCCTCTCTTGCTGTATCATTAACTTTTCCTTTTGGTTCCTCCTTTTCTGTTCCACACACAAATGCACTTGAAAAAAGCCTCAATGAAAAGTATGTTAGAAGGACTACAGTAGCTTTAGGACTCAGAAAAGAATGTATTCACAGGTCACACCAAGTAAGGAGCTTGAGTACCCCTCTCTGTGAGGTCTAATTTTGGTATGTTTGAACTATCGACTGATCTTATCATGAAAAAATAAATGCTTATATTACAGTTTAGCATGAAGGTCGTAAGGAATAAATATATTCCTTTAGGTAGACCATTGTCCGGTCATTAATTTTACTTGTGTTTTTCTTAATGCCATAATTCCATCTAACTCAAAGTTCAGATGCTTATACTGCACAACCAGAGAGCCAACAGGAATAAAGTGGTAGATCTAATCTAGCCATACTTTTAAAAAGCTTTTAACACAGACCTTCACAGAACACTACAGATGCTTAGAGAGTCTGAGGTCTGTGAGCAAACACAGCATCAGCAATCCTGTTCCAACGGATTTAGAAGTGACATGGTAATGAAGTGTGTGGGGAGAGAGTGCAGGGGGGGTGAAAATGGGGGGGGAAGGCAGCCACTGAGTTACCACAAAAATCAGCGCGGGGCCCAATTTTTCTGTTGACTTTCCAAATGCTGAGTCATATAAGCAAAGTGTTTTTGTTGACTGTTTGTGTACTTTTAAGCACCTGTTATATATTTTATAAAAATAAGTAACATACAAAAAAATTTACAGCTGTAGATTGTGGGTTTAATGCAAAATTTCAGTAAACCGAGGTCTCTTCAGACAACCCACTATGTTTTATAGCCTTTAAGAGTATGCAGTTTCTATTAGTCTGATATATAAGGCTGGTACTGAGCTCTAAAGAGGAAGAAGAGTAGATTCCGCTGAAGAAGAACCCAGGGCCAGAAGCCAGAAGGGTAATGAGGACACATGGACAGAGCCAGCAGGAACACCTAAAAATATTTTGGTTTCATTGCACCTTGTACAATACATGGGATCTTTACATTTCAGAGAGAAACCCACACAAATAGACACGCTGAAGTTGAAGGAACTGGAAAAGATACAGTAGGGATGTGAAAAGTCTTAGTCAACCCAAAGGTATCCAACAAATCTGAGTCTCCTTGAGAGCCTGAAGGTCTGGTTGCTGGCGGAAAGAGAGGAGGCTGTCTGGGAAAGGTCTTTCTGTGGGAAGGAGTCTTCCTAGGGATCTACTGAGGAGCTGAAACCAAGTGAAGAAGAGGAGGTGAGTGGGGTAGCAGGCGCAGAGGGCTGCTAGCAGGAGCAGTGGTTGAAAGAGCAGCTCAGCTATTCCAAGCCAACCAGCAGCTCCAGCTTCTGCCTGGTTGCTTATGCAGGAATGAGTGAAATGGCCTCAGCACTTGTCCCCTCCACGGCGTGGAAGCATGGGAGTTGAGGGTCTTGAGGGGATGGCAGTAGGGAGCTGCCTTTCCCAGGAAAGGGAAGCTCCAATTCGCCTCCCTGTGTTTGCAGTCAAGGGACTATTGGTAGTGTTGGCCTCTAGACTGTTTGTTCTTTCTTGTCTTCACCCAATGAAGCAATGTTTAAGTAACCAATTTTTTTTTAACTTGTTGCTTGAAAGCAGAATGCAGGTTCCCAGATTTAAAGTACTACTTTAATGTAGATCCTACATTTAAAGTAGGGCTTATGTGGGCACTCTCAGCTGTTGAACCCAACCCTCTGGCTGAAAATCAAGACCTAGCAGAAAGGTATTTACACCTGATATCCAGCAAGAAGACAAGCTGTTACAGGAAAGAAAGACAAATGAACAGTTTTGTCAGAAGCAGCAAGGAATGGCCAGTGACACTTTTGTGACCACCTGAGGGACTTCCAAGCAGCTCAGTGCACAATCATCATGCCTCAGTGCTTGTGCGTCCCGGCTAACTTCTCTGTTGATCTTTGGTGGGATTAGTCACCTTGTCATCACTGACCAGCAGTTCAGCTTTGTTGTAACCCAATATAAGCGTGAAGTTCTGACCACAGCCCCCACACTGGTTTGCACTGTGTACAAGAGTTGTAAGGATTTGGTGCCCAGGGTATTTCTGTCCCCTTCCTGCAAGGTGCAGGAGCCCAATTAATGGATCTTCTAACCTCTCAAATCAAGGGGCAGCAGCAAACTGCCCTCTTCTCTCTGCCAGGGCACAGCTGAGAAACACTGGTCCCTTGCTCACACATACTCATATATTTTTCTTTTCTCATTTACACTATAAAATGATTCCACTTTGAGTACTAGAAGATGACATCTTCAGAGGTGATTATTTTCAGGACACTGACAAGCCAGAGTCATTTGGAAGAAGCACTACAAGTGCTAAGAATCCCTTTCTACATCTTTATGTGTAACTGCTGTAGATTCTGCAATTTTTGTAATGAGTTTATTTCATCATGTTTGAGCAGTTTTCTCCCTCTCTTTTTCTATTTGGAAGGACAGTAGCAGGAATGTGTCTGGCAGAGAAGGATGATACTGTAACAGAAGAACCAGATGATACTTTGAAGCTTTGTGGCTTAGCACAGATTTTTCATCTTATAAGAAGATGCTATTTTTGTATTACTGGTCAGGCTTATATTCCTGGTTGTTGGGCAGGGCAGTTCAAATTCCCCTTGATTCCGTATTGCTTGATCTTTAATTACCAGTTTTGAAAGATTATTGGGTCCTGTCGTGTTTTCTCTCTCTTTTTTTGCATTCACTATTATTTCTTAGCCATCTTATATTAAACTATGAGGCACAATCTTCCATCATATGTCCCCCCCAAGCTTCAACAATGCAAGGATAATATCCTGATAATACCTTTCTTCTTGCAGGAGACTGTCAAAGCCCAGGTGTTTCTCTAACCTTTTAAAGTCTGGCTTGGTGAACAAGCAAAGAAGGGAACGGTTTGGGATCAGACAAGCCATACAACCAACCTAATCTCTACATGCAGCAATGAGATCAAATCAGGAAGAAATGGCTTGGAAATGCTAGTACAAAGAACCCCTTCTTTGTGTAATTCATCCAGCTCTCCCAGCAGCTTTCAGCTCATGTGTGTTACGGTTTGTCCTAACTCCTCCATTCTTTTTTCTTGCCTGCTTAAAAAAAGTCACTGCTGGTCAGAGCTCTGCTACACTGAGAACTGTTACTACAACAGAAGTGTTTGGGAGACTGTTGCCTACTGTTGGTTTGGGGTTGGAGGCAGGTGAGAGGAAAGATTGCTCAAGGTTTGGGAGATAAACTGGGCTCTTTGTGTTGCTAAAGCATTTTGGACCCTTTGGTTTTCTTATTTGCTGGAGGAAGACCCTAGACTATGCCTACAACAAAGGAATTCATAACACATGTCGGGCTGCCCAGGGAGAGTCCTTCATTTTCCTCTTTGTAATTCAAAATACTATTTGCATCCTTGCTGGAAGTGGAGCCCTCCTTAACTTTTCCTCACTCTAGGGAAAGGAAGTGCTGAAGGATGGAGCAGTTAAGCATACATGAACCCAAGCATCTCCTGTGCATAGGAATTCCACGGGAGAAAGGCATCCGTTGTGCTGAAACAGCTGCCCTCCAGAGCTGATATTTAAAGCTCCAGGCTGTCGCTCGTTGGCAGTTGAGATCTTGTTTTTGCTCTGGAGGAGCTAATACCATCCTATAATCCAGGCAGGAAAGATCTGTGTGGGGTTTACCATATATTAAGCGCTATGCAAAACTGTCTGTAAAATTCTTCAAATGCACTTTAATTTTATTACATGAACAAAATCCTTTTACAGCAGATCAGATTTGTTCCAGTTGTTTGCTTGTGCCTTGGTCCTCCCTAAGGCCTTAATACAGGAGGGGAAAGAGAAATTTATCTTTACTTTTATTTATCTTGGAGTCAGACCTGGATGAAGTCTCAAGCAGTAATAGTAATATTGCTTCATTAGCCCAAATATACCTGTGTCAGGGGCATGTGGCATCAAAGAAAAAGCTCACCTGCAAGTTGGTATGAAAATAAGGAGCTCTCTGAGCATGTCCTACTTGTGCTTACGTGTTGACAGACCGGTCCACCACCAATAGTGCATTGGCCAAGCATTTCCCACTGACCAGGGCAATGCAAGGTGGTGACTCTCACTCAAGAGCCATCAAATCACCCACATTTCCCCTACCACTACTGATGAAATTTAAAATAAGTTTAGTGGAGCTCATCATGGAAAATATATTCCCTCCACCCAATCAAACAGACAGAGAGGATATGAAGGGTTGCCATACCTTCCCAGTCCCGAGAGTTATCAGCTTGTATCCTGCTATACCCTGCATCATTAAATTTGACTGGCCCTAGTTATCATCTCAGCAGCAGAAGTTATTATAGTTTATATGAAGTTATACATTTCTTCTTTAAATTCAGATGCAACATTTGATTCAATGACTGATTCAATTTACCACTCAATTTCTCAGAATGGCTTAGTAATAAACTGCATGAAGAAGCAACCCATTTTTGTTGGGGCTCATTAGTACTGATCTAATTATATCAAGTGTTGCCCTTTCCAGTCTTGGGGAGAAAGTAATGCAAAGGAATTCGTGCTTCTTGGTTTCAACCTTTTATAATTTTGAATGTGTCGGTCAACCTTCCTTTTTCTTTCTGGAGCAAATCATTTACTTACATTTTGCATCCTACTATGATGGCTTGAACCTTGCACTTACTTTTGTAAGGGACTTTCACTGCCATTTCACAGTCATATCTAGCCTCTTCTATGGTTTTTTTCAATGTACATAACCAAGATCCAATTCACATATCTTTTAAAAGTGAAAGTTGCACAAACAAAAGGTAATATTGTCAATGAAGAGAATAAGGTCCCATGGAAAGGGCGTTGGATGAAAGTCAAGAAATCTAAGCTTGGTTTATCATCTTCTATTGTCTGCTCTGGCAGCTTTGAGCAAGCCACCATATCTCTTTGTGCTTGTTTCTTATTCCACTCTGAAGAAAAACTGAGGCACTGTTGTGACTTCCTTCATTTTCTCTACACTGCTAAGTCTCAGGGAACCCAAATCTTATTTGTGGCTTTGTAATGCAACTGAGCAAAATGTGATAGTCTAGTGTCAAAACAGTCACTTTGCTCTCTTGAGGAAAACACCGGAGAACCTGTTATGTTGTACATACCAGTGTAAGTATGTGATTAACAAATCTGGTGCAAGTGTTCCTGGAAAGACATTTTCCACATCAGTAATTCAGAAGCCTCTCAAATTTGAAATCAGACAGACAGTCACGAAATTCCTCAGAATGAATTGTATCTTGTCTTGCTTGGCCTGAGTCTCACTGTGAATCTCAGAAAAGTGATAGCATGAGCAATGAGCCTGAGAAACAGCCAGAAGGCGCTGGGAGCCCAGAGGAGCTTGGACCCCAGGGATGCAGGTCCAGCAGCTTCCAGGTTAAGGGTGCTCCTCACCACCAGCGCTACAGGGAAGCGCTCCTGGGTGCAGCATTCCCAGTTGCTGATAAATGTGGGGTTTTGAGGTTACCTCCCCGTCCTTCCTTCCCAGAGCCGAGCATTGGCTCTCTGCTTCGGCTCAGTTCATTGCACTGGACTGAAGCGAGCTTTTTCACCATAGTATAACCACCTAATGGCAGCCACAAAAAGTCCTCAGAAACCATCGTTTGCTATCTGTGATGGCAGGCTCTTCTCGGGGAGGACCTGCAGGTTGGGATGGAGTTACGTGGGACCTCCCAAGCTTCACGCAGGTTTGTGCCCTGCGGCTCTCCCCTCGAAATGCAATGCTCTGCCAAAACCAGGGTGATGCCGAGGGCCTCCCACCCCGACATCCCCTTCTGCACCCCCAGGCAGGGTCTGACCTGTAGGTCGCTGCTGTCGCGAGTTTCGGGAGGCCTCGCTATTGAGCAACCCCCTCTTGCCCAAATCCCTGCTGGTGACCCGCAAGTGAGAGGTGCCGCGGGGGGGAAGTGGGGAGCCGTCTGTTGTCACTGTGGAAATGGGATCTCCTCTGACCGGATTAATCTCCACAATCTGGGAAAACACGGTTTCAGTTTTCTCTTTTGTAACAGCGGTCCCTGTTGTCAAGTTAGATTATAGAGCTGAACGGCCAGATTATGCTGTCAAATGCTTGCTTCTGCGAGACTGTGTCGAACGGGTCAGGTGTTGCGCCTCTCCTTGTTCTTTGCATAGCTCTTCTGGTTGATTTTTTACATCCTGCTAAGAGTGAAGATGCCTCGAATCAGCCTTGAGCAGAACAGAGAAGGACTGGCATGCCTCCTGGAGTGAAGGATTGCTGCTGAGCGGAGCTGAGGTTTTCACAGCAAAAGCAAAGTTACACAGATACGTCTCTGAACCACATGCTGGGCTCAGGACCAAGCAACAGAAATAGCACCGCTGAGCTTTTTCTCCATTTGGCCATTGAATTTAGATACCTTGAACTTCAGGGAAATTTGAGTTTGGATTTTAAGCACCTCGGGATCTGAAGCACCTCGGACTATTGGGAGGCGTTGTGGTGAGCCCAGGAGGGAAGCGTGCAGTCACAACAGGATACAGAACCTGGACCTGCGATTTCCAACAGGCCCACCTCCAACCTTTTATATTAAAGTCTAATGAATTCAGCTGCAGACAATACCTGCTCTGTCCTGTGCAATTTCATAGAGCATTGCACTGCTCCAAGGCTCATTTGAGCCCACAGTAAATTAATATTTTACCCGTTGGAATGTTTTTTTGCTCCAGCTACTTTAAAGGCAAGTTGTGGCAATGAGTGGGTGGGGTGTATTTTATTTAGCTGTGGTGAAAATATTACTGTTCTTGATCTGAGCAGCTGAAGCAATAGAAACCATAGAGAGAGAAAACCACCAAATGGGCGGCAGGGGGGCAAAGATGAGGGAGAAGAAGGAGTGCTTTCTTGATGGAGGTGTAAGGAGTTTACAGTTCTGAGAGTGAAGCACTTATGAAAAGACAATACATGGATGAAAGGGCATGGACCCCTAAGCAGGATGACCCTAGACAGCTGCCACATGGCTTGGTAAGTAATCGTGCCAGACTGCTAGTTACCAGGAAGGTTACCTAGAGGATTGGGCAATGGCTGCTGCCCAGTGCTTCCTTTGCTAGGTCCCAGTGGTGCGTATAACTGGGCATGATGAGTCGAAAAGTTCTGGGATCCTCTGGTCAAAAGTGGACTTTGCCCATTGCCAGGGAACACAGCCAGAAGATTTCAGATTTCAGGGTGGCCCATATTTACATTTTCCAAAAAAAGTTGCCAGGCTGCTACAGTCAAAGGTTTTCTTACAGCCTGTGGTATTTAGCAGGGAGTATGTCAGATTCACTGTGAATAAACTGTTTCAGAGGTCTACTGTCCACTATATAATTTTAAATCTTTTACCTTTCATCTCACAGCTGGAAAATGTTTCCAGTGAACACCAAGAGCCAAGGGCTTAGTTGAAAGGACAGCACAGCTGGTTCCACTGCGAAACATGTGAAGCAGAGTGATGCCCTGAAAAAGGAAAAAGCGAAACCAGGGGGTTACACATTAACCAGTTCCTGCTCATAAAATGGTTTCCATTTCTAAGGATTCTCCAATGCTTTGGAAATGAATCTCAATATGAAATGTCTCGATTGAAAGAGGCAGGCAGGAGACATGTTGGCATCTGAGACAACTCTCTCATCAAATGCTAATTGTGACAAGTCCCACTTCCAGCTAGCAGTGTGTAATCAGCCACTTGTGCGTGCCACGGCTCCATGCAACGGTGAGGACGGGCACGCAGGCAAGACACGTGGTTGTGCATCTGCTTTGCAAGGAGGTTTGTGTGCCTTGGACTTGGGAAGCTTGGCACTGCTGCCTCTCTTGCGTAACAGATGCTCCGCTCTGAGCAAGCAGCGAGTCCTCCCACTCCCTCGTATGTTCGGTCGCTAATTGCAGACATGAAGGACAGACATTTTGATGCCTACTCTTTCAACTTCCTCAAGTTCTTGCTTTCAAGCAGTTTGTTTCCAAGCTGAACTGCCTTCTTTTCAGGGGTACTTCAGTGTGAGTAGTTTAGACTATCCCACTAGCAGCTTTGCTAATTGTAGATGCTATGGACATCTGTGGTGTGCTTTTTTGGCCATTTTATTAGAGTAATTAATGTCCGCACTCATTTTGGAGTGAGGAAGAAGCAAAGAACCTACAATATGGCAGACACTTGGCTGTCTTTGCCTGGGAGCATGCTGTTAGACCTCATAGCTACTGAGGGCTAAGAGCACACATATTTGCAGTAGATGAATTAAAGTGCTATAAAGACACAGAGCAGATTTTCTTCCAGGTAACTTGTCCATGAGTAGGGCCATGCCCTACTCATCCAGCATACAGTATTGTCACTCAGCCCAAAGAGGACATTAGTTCTGTTTGCTGTTTTCTGCATGAGACTTGATTCTTTAGCTTTAAAAGGATGCGGTTGTTTGTCTACCTCTTTTGCGTCCCCATATTACCAATTAGCACAGAATAAGCCAGCTATGGCAAAACATTGCCTCTGCTGCCCACAGCCTAGGAAGAAAAATGTGTTTCTTTTTGTGGCAGCTGGGGGAGAGAGCCCCAGACAAGAAGTTTTTGTTCCTGATTCTTCCAACTCTCTCACCTTTCCAAAGCTAGGTCACAGCTAGTCTCTGACTTGTTTGTCACTCCTTCCATCCCACCAAGATGTTATGAACATCTCCTGTCCTAGTCAGTTAGGGTTCTTTTAATTAGTGACATAATAGTTGGGCAATTAATGAACTAAACCTGCATCATAATGAAGAATAAACATTGTTAGTGAGTCACTCTGAAACAGGGATCCAGTGCTGCTGGAGTGTTTTTTCTCCAGCAAGCTGCAGCTGGTTGTAACAGGGGTGTATCTTTTATATGTTCTGCCTCAGGGGCAAATTACTTCAAACAGGACTTTGCTGTGTGGCTGGAGAAAACAACCATTTGTTTGCAGTTTTCCTTGCAAAGGGATGAGTCTAAATCATGCTTTCTTGACTGAAGCTAAGTAGTTCCTTCAAGGCCAATCCCTTTCTCGTAGTGGCTATTTTCAAAGGAAAATCTCTGCTGGATTTGTCCATGCAGGGCACTCGTTAAAAGGACTGTGTCTGTACCCCTGCCTGCTGACAGCGATGTGCCCACAGAGCAAGCGGGCACCAGTGACAGGAGCTCCCGTGTCACCCACCACAGCCCATTTTGCCGTTACTAGTGGAAGGGACAGTCTGTATTAACGCTCGTCTGACTGCTGGATGAAGCTTTTCTAGGGTGAGGCTCAAACCAGTAACACTGTACACAATCGACTTGGGTTAGTGGTTTACCTCAAAAAATGGAGGAAATCACTTAGCCCTTCAAGCAGGAGACTACCACAGCCATAGTGGTTTTGCAGCAGCATGGGTTGGTGGATATTACTTAGAGGTGAAGAAAAGGGAAAGTGCTGTGGCAGAGCTCAGGGATTTTCCAGCATGGCCTCGAGTGGGCAGCAATGGTTGCTGGGTTGTGGGGATCCCAACATCCACATCCAGGGCATCCCAGCAGCAACTGCAGGAGACGCCAGCATCTTACTCACCTACATGCTTTTTCAGCAGATGTATTTATAGGCTGAAGCAGTCTGACGTCCAGACTGGAAACCATCTCCTTCTTACCGTCCGAGATGCGCTATGAATGAGATCAGTCAGGTTTGATGCTCTTGGGATTGCACTAGAAACCCCAGTAGAGGGTGGAGGGGCTGCATCTCATTGAGACCCGGCCGGTAGAAAGTGAAACACTGCACTATCTTCCACTGAGGGAGCATTACTTGAGCAATAAGCAGGTGTCTACTGCTCCTGGCAGACTGATGCCAGAGTGTGGAATTTGAAGGTGTGAGAGGCTGCAGGTCAGGGATTCACAACAGATATCTGCATCTCAGTGAGTCTAATCACCCTAGCCTTCTCCTCTAGTCAACAGAGAGACAGCTTTCTCTATGGAGAGATACAAAGCAGCTAAGTTAGGTGCTTGCTCTGAACCACCCTGTAAAGGATGCCTTATTTCTTCATTGAACGTGAGGAAATGAATCTCACAGGGTTTTCTGGCTTCCATTTACATCCCCAGTATCACCTGAGTTGCAGGTTGTACATGCTTCATGTGTTCTTCTGCATGTCCTCTGGGAGCAGGCTGGAATGTCTTGGGATGTGAAAGGTCTTCCTGTGGTTTCACTTAGTCATAAAAGTTTCATCTGGTCTAATTCAAAGACCCTGAAGACACGAATGAAACAATCGTCCAGATAAAGCTGTGAGGAGACATGGAGTGTGCCCCACATCGACACGGAAACCCATCATTTACAGTTTGCAAATAATATGGAAGTGGATTATTGCACATTTTATGCCTGATTATAGTGCTTCAGAGAGGCTGTGACAGAGTGGCCTGTCCCTTTAGGAGTCCGTACAAATGTCATATCCCTGGCTGGCCCTGTAAATGGGAGCTCTACACAGAGGGTGGACAGAAGGGCCTCATGCAAGTGGGAACACAGAGTAGGAGACACTAATCAGGCTATAGACTCCTTAGGTGCCATACATTTAAGCCTGGTTACACACTGCTAGGAAACAGCTGAATCATCCCTAGAGATCTGCAAGAGCAAACCTGTAAGGAGGAAGCAAACTATTGCAGTAGTCCTGACACAGGCAAGAGAAAGGAAGGTATCTCCAGAGGTTTTAGCTTTGGCTAGATGTAGAAGCAAGGTCCACCTTGTATGTTAGAGAATAGCACAGCTGAAGGAGACTCTTGGGTCTGGCAGGGTAAGGAAAGGCGACAGCTGCCATATCGGGAGAACAGCAAAACCTCACTGGGGCTTTGAGGATCCTCAGTGATTGAGGCAGGAGGAAAGTGTAAGCCCACCTAGTATGACCTTCTGCAGTCACTAGCTGCAGATTCCCAGGTATCTCTGCAGTAAACCACCAAATTGGTATCTGACTGCTGCTTTCCTTCAAGAACAGTTCCTGTTTGGCTCTAAAGAGTGAAAGAGATGGAACATTTTCCTGGATAGGCCACATTCATGGGTTTCTGCAAAGCCCACGCTTTGCTTGACACTGTGGTGACTGGGACACACTGTGCTGAAGGCACAGCAGCTCTCGCAGGGAATGCCAGAGGAGAAGCGGGAGCTCTTGCCCCATGACCTGTGCCACAGCTCCCATCTGCAGATCTCTGCAGCATGCTCAAGCTCTGATGGGAAATGCTTACTGTCCAGTTCAGTTGAGAAGCAGAAAGCAGATCCCATGACTGTACATGGCTTAAACATTGCTGAGATTTTTCCTTTAGCTGTCACTGCAAATCTCCACAGAAGGAAGAACTGAGACATTTAGTCAAAAAAAATTAGGGAGAATTTCCAGCTGTCCGAAAGGTAGCCAGGATGCATAAGGTGCATTCCCCACAGTCCCAGCTTCTGTCACAGTCTGGTTTTCATCCAAACTAAAAGTGCTCTAGGATTTTAGAGGAGGAGAAAAAGAAATTTCCAGGGAAGTCAGAAGATCCTTTAAAAGTCCCTCTGGAACAAGCATTACCTGGCTCAGCCACATGCAGTGAAAAGGATCCCACCTTGTCCACCTCCACTGTATCATCTACCCTGCTCTAAAAATAGCCTCCCACTGCTGAAAACATTCCATTTCTGTTCTTGGTCCATGTATTTTTCCTGTCTTGACTTTGTGCAGTGCTGTTGCCTGTTCTAGATGTGCAGACAGAGTGAAACGGCCATCCGTACTGACTGGCAGAGGGAATAAACTCTTAAACAAAAAAACGCTGCTTTGCAGTGAGCAAGAGACCTTGCTCTTCTCAGATTTCCATTTTAGTCTTCAGTTAAGCTGGGTAACTTTTCTGCTTACCCAACTTAATTGGAGCTTTGCAGGTACAAAAATATTTGCTCTGTCAGGGCAGAGAGCAGCTATTGTTTGCCATGGCCTAAATTCCTTGTAAATGTTTTCTTGCATCTTCTTATTCTCATCTCCTTTGGCTAAACCACAGCACAATAACCCTTTGTAATACAAACACCTTGGTATGACATGTTAGGATCTGTTCCACTGAGCCAATTTAGAAGGCAAGCATGCTTGTAACTGTGTAATTGAACTGCACTGATATGCCTGTGCCAGGGAACATTAACTTCTCCTAAATTCTCAATAGTTTCACATTCATGGTATTTTTCCAGATGGATTGTAGCTGAAACTGTATCTTTAATGTCCTTAAGATACAGCACAGCAACCCATAAACTTCTTGAGCTCCACAGAGCATTGGGTGGAAAAGCATTTGCTGTGCCAGATTTCTCCACTAAGTATTTCTCCTGACAGTGGCACGTTGAAAAACCATGTAACTGTGAGATCTGATGGTTGCAGTGCTTTCGAAAAGGAAAAATAGTGTTGCGAGCAAAGGTTAACCTACAGTGACTGATTTACTTAAGCTTTAAGCAGTCACGCTGAACCTTTGGATAAATGTTTATTTAACATTGAAAATGTGTTGTTCATTTTCATGACACAACAAACAGTGTCTGTGCTTGCTGGGACATGGCAAGGTTAGCTAAGTTTTTTGCCTTCAAAAAAAAGAGCCCTAATATTAGGGAAGAATATGAAAAAATACTTTGCCAATGAACAGGATAACATTTCAGGTTATTCTCCCATTTATGGCTTTGTTTGAGAGGCTGAGAAAGAGACTGTCTCAAACAAGAGGGGAGATACTAAAAAGTATTCATCAGTAAAGCCCAGTACTCTCTATAGGCCTGGCCTAATATGCATTAATCCACATCTTAGTTGAATGTCAATGTGATTAATCAAAGCGTTAATTCTGGAAGGGGGATGTTTGAGCCTTACCCATCTCCCTCCTGCCTGTGTCTGGCCAAACTCCAGGCTGGGTAACCGAGGCGTCCCCTTTCATGCCATCAACAGGGGAGGGTGCATAACACCTTCGCACACCGAGGCTGCAGCAGCATCAGAGGGTGTCCTGCGCTTGGAAGGCACCAGGGAGCGTTCAGCAGCTTCTTGACATTGACTTGCTGTGGAATGGGAAGGTCTGTGGCACTGGAGAAGAGAGGCACTGAATTTAATACTGTATGAAAGAAATGCAGTTGCCATTGAGTGCTTCTGGTATATCAATGGCTTTTGGGTGTTTTCCGTAAGGCAAAGAAAAGTCACGTCAAGGTAGAATGACATACTGCTGTCAGTGGTGCTGGTACCTGTTAGGATGAACACTAAAGCATCTACCAGCCCAGAGAGATTTTAGGAAGCTGACCTAGAGAACTAAAAGACCATTTTCCAGGATCAGAGAGGCCAGAGTCCCTCATGAAGTCAAGCCCTCTAGACATGATCTAGTGCGGGCACATGCCATGGTCCAGAGTAAAAAGTACTCTTTTAGCTTTACACTTTCACCACCTCCTTCAGGATGGCTGAAAACTGTCTCTGAAAAAAGCCATCATGCCTGGAGAAATTAGAAATCTTACCTTCCTCTGGCTGACTCTAGCAAATGGCATGACTATTCGTAGCACTGAGGGGGAAAGCAGGACAGATTCCTTTCCCAGCAGCGTGGGGTTCTCCTATTGTCCATGTTGTTCAGTCTGAGAGCAATTAGGCATGAAGGACAGGTGTCAGGGTCAGATCCCGATTCTTATCCAGCAGGACAATTCCTACGTCATTTTGGAGCAAGAAGGTTGCACAGCAGGTGCTGAAGGCCCCAGAGTTGGCCAGTGTTTGCATTGGATCCAAATGTTCCCCCCTCAAATGTTTATTTCTTTGCTTATGGGGACCAACCCAAGTAGCAGCAGTTGTTGCCTTTTTGGAAAAAGCCAGCCTCTTACAGCACTGATTTTAAATTGAGGGTCCATGAGTGGGCTACTTTCAAAAGGTGCATGAAAATAACAAAGAACATTCTTTCAACTGGCAGGCTGCTTGTATTCCTTAGAAGGAGGTCTGTACTTCCCTTGGAAGTTGTCTAGGGATCTCCACATGAAAAAAGGTTGAAAACCACAGTCCTTGAGAGATTTTCTGTCATATTGGTTGTCACATCCAGATTACAGATGTTCTTGTTCCTGTTGTTCTATAGAGAGCACTCTTCTGAAGAAAAAAAAAAAACAAAACCCATGTAAAAAAATAGCCTAAATGAAGGTGTCTGCAATAAATCCAGTAAATCCCTTTTCACTTTATATAAGACCCACATTTCCATTCACGCCATTTTACATTCATTAGAAGCTGCATGGGATGTACTTAATGAGTAAGTAGAGAAGAGAACAGCTAATCCCTCCGGGCCTTATTCTAAAGTTCTTATTCAGGCAAAACTCCAGAGACGTCAATGAGTCATTTCACCATGTAAGGATTTCAGTATCAGGCTCTGTCGGATTAAACACAACTTTGCCCAAGATTTCACCCTACAAAATTATAGTAATCTCAGGCCCTGGATCTTTTGATTACAGCTAGGGTGCAGAACACTGCCAGTTTAATAGCATAATCATACCAAATATCATCGGACCCGCATGCTATATGCTTGTCTTATTGTGGTACCAAACTGGCTGCCAAAATGTTTGTGCTTTTGACCACATGTCGTCTTTAGTAAAAATATGGCAATTATGGTGAGATTTGGACTACTTCTCCATTAATTATGCATAATTCATACTCCACTTATATAACAACTGCTATGGGTCTTTTTTCTAATTTAGACATTTCTCAACTCTATAGGTAATCTGGAGCATTCTGGACTAATTTTTTTCTTCCTAAATGGGCAACTCATGGGCTTGGATTTTCAAGAGGAAACGGAGAAGAAAAATTACCCTAATGTGACCTCTGTGATATCAGAGAACTGCTTTCTCCAAACTGCAACATGATTTTACAGAAAGCCTATCCAAACTAGGACAGGGGCATTGAGTCCTGGGAGGAGGGAGAGGGATTAGGTAGAGACGATCCTGCCATTTATAAGTGTGCAATCTGCTTAGTGAAGGGAACATCGTCAGCAATTCATAAGCTATTCATCAGGTCAAAAACAATAAGGAAGAAGAATGATATGGTTCAGTGGTCAGTCAGGCAGATCATTAGTCTTTCCATAATCCAAGCTGTACAGAGGAATCTGGCAGAAAGGCCAGATCTAGAGAGTCTCTATTTTTGTCTCCATTTTGATTTTAAATAGATACTCATTTACACACACTTAGTTAATCTTGCTACCACATCCCCACCCTTGTTCCAAAGTACTACGGGGAAAAAATGTAGCTTTTTCAACGTGCAAAAAATCAGATTAAGGTGGAAGAGGAAAACAAACTGCAAAGCCCAGAAGCCCTAAAAGTGAATATTTAAAGCAAACTTTGCTGGGCATAAACCATGGTGATTGGGAGGATGCTGCAGAAACTATATTATTCAGTAGTGTGGTCTCACTGGCATATAGCTCCAAAATTGTATCATCAGAGATATTTTCTAGATGAAAAATTAAATGTGTTTGATTTTTTTCTAAGGAGTTTAAACTATTTAAATGAAACCCAATCACCCCAAATTCTGGAAACTTGTAGTGAGGCAAGGAAACACAGACCTTGCAAATCAAATAGGAAAAGTCATTCCTCCTAAATCCCAGCTAAGCTCCAGTGTTTACTGGGCTAAAGTCTTGGAAACATTCCTTTAGAGAAGATAAATCTCTGGGGTTTGGGGCTTGTCCTGATCTATGTTGTAACATGATGAGAGCATCATAAGGTAATAACAACAGGTATGCTAATACAGGACTAAATAACGCCTAAAATTCCCAAGGACACTTGCGCAGGAGTCTTTCTTCCATTGAAAGTGCAGGTTGGGCTGAGGGACGAGAGCACTGCTGTGTCTCCCACAGCCCTATTCATTACCAAGTCATAGAGAAACAGAGAATATTTCATGCCTGAGCAGCCTTCAGAAGGTTGCCTGATCCAACCCCCCCAGTCAAAGCGGGGCCAATCTTGAGATAAGATGGCAGTTAGGTCAGCACCATTGAGGACGTGAGTTTCAATCAAAGTAGGTAAGGGAGACCTTGATCCGAAATCCGATCCAGCTGCCAAGAGGGTCTACTGAAAGGCATTTTAATCAGTGCAAAGGCTCACATTGACTTTTGTGGGAGCTGGGTCAGACATCACTTCAGTGAGACTGGCTGCCACAGTCAAATCATGGGATAATACAACCGGGCTTTTGTTGGCAGCATTCAAGGCGCCAGATTGTGTTCTCTCCTGTATTGGTGTCTATCCAAAATAACTCTCATTCACGTCACTAGAGCAATTCCCTACTTGTTCCTGTGTAATTAAGAGAAGAATCTTTCCCACTGGGTTGGTGAAATCACTCAGCATTCAGGCTATGGATAATCTGTACATATTCATCACTGCCAGCATGAAAAGATATAGGATCCTCTGCAGGACCGAACATTTTTCTGTGGGCTTCCAGGCTGCAGTCATAAAATCATAAAGGTTGCTAATAAGGACTTTTCAAAAATGAATCTCATCTGGTTTGCAAGAGTCACGGCTAGCTCTGCATTTCTACCCAGTCTGGGGATACCAAATTTTTCACAGCCCATCCACAAAATTATGAGACATATTGACTACATGGGTCCTGACACTCTCCCAGAAGCTATACTACAGCAAAGATACAAGCCCGTGTCCCTCTCTGACTGATGCAGTAACTACAGGAGATGGAGCAGAAGAGGTCTGTGCTTCCCGTGTCTCCCATTAAGGGTTTTATTCCTGTGATATCATGTAGTGAATGCTGTGAGCCCCAAGGAAAATTTTAAAAACCTTTAAAATCAGAAACTTCTGAGCAAATACAGAAGCTCAAGCAGAGCTAACAGCATCCTAGCTAATGAAATGACTCAGAGCCACTGTCTCCTGAGGAAAACTCTCAGAGGAATAGGGAAGAGAAGAGAGCTAGAAATGTCAGAGGAAAATTTGAAGAAGGAACAAAAAGGCAAAAATCCTTTAGAACTTGATATCAGATTTCTCAAATACTACTACACATGCTATGAGCACAGTGTAGCAGCAGTGTTGAACATGTTTGGCAGCACAGAATTTGAAAGTAATGCTTCTTTAAAAAGAAATCCATCACCCAAGAGAATTTGCATGGATATAAGTCTTCATTTGCAATACCCTGGCGCACACAAGAGAAACTTTTGCTATAATCTACAGACTAGATATTTTTGCCATCTAATTTGTGTCAGAAAGGTTCCTAGGACATCATGTGTTCGTATAATCCTATAATTGTTTGGACTACTCCTTAAAATATCAAAATGGCTAATACTCCACAATTTAAACTAAAATTCTTTAGGTGTGAGAAAAAAGAATGGGCACCAGCAGAAGAATAAACCTGCCATTCATTGTGTGAATTATTTTCCATCCCAAGGTTTAAAGCATATCATTGGTTAAGCCTCGCAGTAGGTCTGTGATGTGCGTAAGTGAGTAATAAGCACCTTCTAATTTTGCAGGATCAAGCTACTTTCATCCTGATTGTTAAAGTTTCTGCCCAGCTGAAAAACTCTTCATTTTCAGCTGGAGTTTCAGGGGCTTGCAAAAAGTCAAGCTTAGGGTTTTCACAGTTGGATGCAATATAATGATCACTTATTCAAACGCTGATGTACTTAATTGGCTTGAGATGACAGGAGAGGTCAGTAGCAGAACTTGGAGCTGAACCCAGGTGAGCAGATTTCATAGTCCATGTGCCACCTTATGATGCAATACCTCTCTGACATAGTGCATCTTCCTTCTTATTGAGGTGTTAAGGTTGTATCGTAGCCTTGCTGATGAATTGGTCAACAACACTTATATTTAAAAGCGCATGCTGTCATTGTCCACTCTTTAATCAGTGAATCAGACTGATAAAACTTCATCTTCCTTCTTCCAACTATTGTAATCAAGTAAAGAATCAGGCACATGATTTCCACTTCTTGACTTCTTTGACGTACTCTGCCTTGAACATAGAGCTCTTCTGGAAGCTCACCAGGTTTCAGGCACATGTCTGAGGTTGTCCTCACTTTGTTGGTTTTGGTGTTATAATGACACCTTAACCTGGAATTTATTTCCCATTTCAGTAGTAGAAAGATGCTTAAAAAACCCAAGGAGGAGAGTTACTCTTTATTTAACTCTCTAAGGATGTCATATTAGTCATAATAGGTAAAGAATGTATCTCTGGCTTTACTCTGAGCTGTAGCAAATGGCTTTGACCCACATCCTCATAAATTAGGATGTAAGCAGAAACTTACCCAACTACGCCTTACAAATGTAATCAAAATCAGACCCCTGCCATGTAACAACTCTATTTATCCTCTGTGATATCCTTTTGTGCCTTTCAATTATAGCCATGGACATAATGATCAAATTACATAGAAATCTTCAGCGAGGGCTGGGTTTATCCAGTTATTCATAAATAAGAGGATTTGCTTTTCACACTTTGGTACAATTTTATCCATGTCTGAACTGTATACTCTGCTAACATAGCAGAAATGGCCAAACAATTTCCCTTTGAAGTACTGTGCTGCCACATGACTGTTTTATCCCATCACTGAGGGCTTGACCCCACACCTTCTTAAACCTGAAGTTAAAAACCATGTTATTACCATAGTACTATCTCAGAAAATGTTCACAGCTCATGTCTTGGAGGCTTCTTGCTTTCCTACATTAAAGAACAGATATAAAGGACATGATTTTCTAGCAATAGCTCTTCTTTCTAGTTTCTGGGTTTCCTCTAAGTGGCTACTGTATCCTCAGATATCTTAGTCACGGAAGCTGGTAATGAAAGCAGATTGTCTGCCTATAGGAGGTGAACAAGTTAACTAAGCATAGGAGACTGTGCCTACCTGGTTAAAGCAGGGAAGAAGTTCTAGCTCAAGTGCCAAAGAAGCATGAGTAGCCTGGATTTTGGGACTAGACCATTTAAATTTTGCCTCCCTGACAAGGCCTGTTAATGCATATGCACAAGGTCATTTGTCTAATAAATGTACAGTGCGGTGGGCCTGTACTCACAGGGATTTTCCTAGCATTAGGGAAATATTCAGTAATTTCTGCTGACCCTCGTTTTGCCCCCTGGAGAAGTCAGCAGAAAGCTGTGGGAGCTCCTCAGCCCTGCCAGGTACTGCCTGCCACCAGGTGGGTGGCCTCACACCCAACAGGCGTGTTGCACTGCCTGCTCTGCAGCATGGCATCTACCTTGCAGCCCTGCCAAATTTGGTAACGACGCACAAAATCCATCTGGCTTTAACCCAGGTTCTAAGCAAAAGACGTAGCTAAGGCTCTTCAAAAGCAAAGTTTGGCCAACCTAACCAGCTTTTAAGTCAACAGGAGATTTCTTTGAGTGGAAGGAGGAACCCACTTGTCAATTCTACTTTACAGCAAGCTGGGCTTTATTGTAGGCAGAATCTCAATTAAAATTTTAGGTTTGTTCCCACTCCAAACACAAAGGGCCTTATGGAGTAAAGGCCACAAGGGTGCTAGTTTGTGTGACCACAGAGCACAAGTTGGTGCTCCCCCATTCTTGAAGGGCTCTTACATGGTAGCACTTTTTCATCTACGGCTTATGTGTGGGGAGAGGAGATTGACTATAAAACAGTGCTCTGATGTTTACCATCTTGAAAGCCTGGCTTACAAATACTGCTCCGAAACTCTACATGTGCATAAATTAACTCATACTCTTTACAAGGACCTCTTACATTGTCCTAGGAATAAGTAGCACTGGAATAAGTATGATTCAGAACCATCTGCTTTGCAGTGAGGATGAAGATAAAGCTAAAGCAGCAGATCTTTCTCTCCCGTTTTTTTAAGTGCCATGACACAACTTGCCAGGCATCTGCTGTCTACTCATTTCCTACCTGCCCCAACATAGCAGAAACGACCTGCGGGTTTCCCCGCAGCTAGACAATATGTCATCCTTCATTCCAGACAGCCTGCTCCATTTCTGCAGCAGTCACTTCAGCCTAGCTAAGGTTATCAGTCCCTGCGTCTGCAGGGAAGAAGGTGCTCCCAAGAGAGTGGCAGGGCTTGACTCCCAGCTTCTATATACCCCATGTTTTGTGGTTCTGAGGTGTTCAGTGGAGGCGGATCAGCTCTGCTCTCAGTAAGCCTCCATCCACCTACACAGTAGAGTATGATGGTGAGCTAGGCATTGCAGTGCAAGAGCTTAGGAAGGACAGGCAAGTTGTTCTTCCCAATGCTTCCTTATTAACTAGACAGTACTGAAAAACTACCGTTTGCTCTATTTGCTGTACAGCTCTGAGTATTTCCTAACAGGGTGTGACTAAATCCAGTCAATACCTAATCTGTAATGACAGGGCTTGTGTGCTGTGCTGTCAAAGGATTGGTTTACCAAATCAATTGTCATGTCAGTTTGGGAGGGAATTACTAATGCTTTTAATGATTAGTTTTGCTTCCTGATTAGTGCCCAGTTACACTTAGAGCATAAAGTTTCCTCAGTAGCAATTTCACTACCTACATATATTCCAATACTGCCCTTACTACTTAATTGACATGTATGCACTTCACTGCAGGAGTTTGGTTCTGGTTTAAGTGGAAGACACCAAATGTTAACTTGGATGAAAGCCCACTGAAGCCAGGGAGCAGACATCAGTCTTGAATTTGGCCTACAGTCTGTAGTATTAAGAAAAAAGGCCACAAGATGAATTGTTGATATATGTGCTTGCTAAATGGTATTTTCACCTCAAAGCATACTTGAATCTTAGAAGAATGCAACTATTTCAGCTTTCTTGGATGATGTGCCAATGGTATAGCCTCAGGCTAATATGGATCATATCCTTCTTTTAGTTATTCCAGCACAATTTTATTGACTCAATGTGTTCAATGTCTCTCCTATCAACCTTATTAAGAAGAAATATCACAGATTCTAGATGATAGTTTGCTGAACCAAATCCTTAGCAGAAGAAAACTAGGATGAACTGCCTGAATATCCAAGCTCCATCTATGAGCTGCAGATCTTGCTGTGTACCTACAAAGTCTTGCTATCTGTTTGGAGTTACATCACTGTAGCTTGAGAACAGTCAACAGAAGAAAATTGACATTGCTGTTTGCTCAACCGCATGCTGCAAAACTCACTCTACCGTGTGTTAGGTGATCAAAAATGGACAATTCTAGGCAGACATTTACTGTCTACAGCAAAAAGAGGAAAAAATAAAATTATATTGCTTAATAGCTACAGGGGTATGTATGCATGCATTATACATAATATGTACACTATATAAACACACACATGCAAAGTGATAAATTAATTGCAGATGGAGTACAGTAAGCTCAGTCTCCTGAGAGTTAGACAGTAATATACAACAACAACACGATCTCCAAGCCATGAATCCACCACCCACATCCAACACAACTCAGGGCTTCTTAAATCATTATGCCAAATTGTAATGCAAACAGTGTACAGAAGGAGGAACAAAGAAAATAATTGACGTGTCTACCCTAAGGCTCTTCCAAAGATTAGAGAGAGAAGCCCCAGGACTGGTATGTTATTTTCTTTGTTCTTTATCCTTTTGCTGATTGTTTGCATTAATTTTGGCACTGGATGATTTAGATGATTTAGTTTTGATGGATGCAGGTGGCGGCGTGTGCATGGTTCCTTAGTAAATAATGTTACCGATATGGATTGCTTTAAGTGGCTCTGCTATCAAAGAGCTCTGTCTTAATTTGAAAATGTATTTAGGTGATTAAATAATGTCTTAGAGCTAGATTCATTTGTCTTCACTGATTTTAGTAGCGTTCTAATTAAAGCTCCAAATACATAATTATATAAAGCAGAACAGTGAACAACTTACTTTCCCTCATTATAAATTAACGCATTTTGGAGAGGCAGGGAGGAAATAACTTCACACGTAGGAGCACTGGGGGAGACTGTGGGTTTACAGATAGCATTTGGATACCACAGGACTTGAAACCACCAGCTGTGCAGTTTGGGAATACCTGCACCAAAGGGTTCAGGTCACAGAGGAGGGATGTCACCATCACTGTCACAGCAGATGTTGCCTCTAGAAACAGAACAGAGATGGGGTAGGTCTATAAGAAGTTTAAGAAGAGATGTGTATAGTGGCCAGGCTGTTATCAGAAGAGTATTGAGTGACCGTGGAGGACAAGCGTAACAGCAGCTAGCAGAGATGTGAGGGGCTTCAGAGGAAAGTTTGAAGGCACTGGCTGAGTGATGGTATGAAGAGAGGTGTACATAAATATTTGCAAGGGATTAACACCCAGGGGAGAGTGGAATTACTTATCTAGGAACAACAGGATGAGCATGATAAAGTAGCCCTGTACGATACAGAGCAGTGTTGCAAGGTGGTATGTAAAGCCATGTCATTCAGCGAAAACAGGCACCAGAAACAAGAGCTACCCCTGGAAGATGGTGCTTGGCTCTATTAGGAAGAATTTTTCCACCCCAAGTGAGGAAGAGGGGTGGCAAGAGAGAGCGATGGTTGCAGTCTCCAAATTCCCCAATCTACCTATCACCTCTCATCAGAAAGACCACCCAGAAAAACCACTGCACGTGAAACCTCAGAGATTCTCTTCATTCCTCTCTTCCAGGTTTTTTGCCACATAAAGTGGGGGATCTTGTCCTGTACACAGATATTCACCTGAAATGTGCTCATCTCTGAGTTGAATTGCGGCAGCCCAGTAGTAGAGAACTAAACACACGCTGGTGTTCTGGAGCAGGGGAAAGGGTGATGTGAAGGAGCATAGGAAATGCCTTCAAGTCTCATTTCCTACAGACCATGTAGGGTTTTAAGGTCTTTCTAGCTGGAGATGGCAGAGGATACTGAGAAGACAGCAGGAGCAAGGGAGAGATGCCCATACATCCCAAATTGCATGAAACGATGGGGGTGGAGTGGGGGGTGTCTTAATGGGTGAAGGATTAACATGATCTTCCCTTATTCTGCATATATCTTTCCAAGAAGATATGGGCATGTCAAACTGTGGTGTCATACTGTTAATCTACTCTCTCCAGAGAGAATAATTTTAAAAAATCAGTTCTGTAAAATAAGGATTATACAAATCAAATCCAGAAAGTTTACACTCTCTCAGCCTATTAATTCAAAGCCCCTGTAAATCTTTGGGTGTTGATGGAGATACTTCTCACTCACACCCTATATAAATCATAGGAGAACTGGAACCAAAAAATGTTAGCAGAAAGACAAATATTTCTTGTTATCACCAGCTGATAAAGAGTGGAAACAAGAAGTATGGGACAATGGGGCGCAGTGCCTTCCGGGGACTGCTTTGTAGTTTCCACAAGCATCAGCAACAGTGTCTTGAGGCATTGTGCAAACGCAGCCGTTGTGATGACACACACAGTCCTTAACGTGATCCAAAGGCAGGAGATTGACATGAACATTGTTGCTCACTCAATATGGTGATGAAAGCTCCCGCCTACAATAGCTATCCACCGATTTCTTAAGGAAATTTCTAAGGATGAGGAAAATGCAAAAGACATTTATAAATTATTCAAAATCTCGTGAAAGGCTTCTGGGTTTGTTTCTCTTACAGTTTTTTCTTTGAAAGATGGGGGTTGTTTTTAAAGGTACTTCTTCATGGGAAACTGCTGAATACCCCATCCTCCTTCTCATTCATGTCCTTAAAATAAGTCAACTTCAGCTCGTAGCTTTCCTTCCTTCCTTGTTCCTGAGCCATTCAGAAATGCTGCTGTTTCTGCCTACTCTGTATTGTCTTATCCAGGGTGACCCTTTGTATCTAAGAGCCTTCCAACTATTAAAAATAGGCTTCCTTTTTCCTCTCTTCCTCTCTCTTTTCATTCTAAGACCACCAGTTTGTGTCTGTCTTTATTTTGGCTACATTTGAAAGGACAGGATTTAACTTGGGGATAACCTGGGCTAAGCTGAGAGCCAGGCTCTGCTGAGCTCAGTTGTATGCTGCCACTCAAGTTTTATCCTGGTAATGGGTGCATCATTCCTCTCTTTGCTTCCAGCAAGACTGCTACCATCTCCAGTCCTTGTCCCCTGGTTGAGCAGGCTTTCATGATGCAAGGTTGAGACATCTTGGTGGTGGTGGTGGTGGCATTTAGTTATGGCCAAATATACCAGAAGCAATGGTGCTAGCAGAAAGCCTGGCAATAAGAAATGTCAGCCTGGCATCACTGCTCTGCCAAAACATGGATCCGTTGCTGCCGGGACCAGGGTCCCTGCACACCCAGAAGCTACCCCTACTCCCACCCATTTCTCTCCAGCTTCTGCTCCTCACTCCAGCCACTTAAACCCCAATGCAGCCAGTATGGCAACCCACTTGTGCCCAGGAAGACTTAGCCTAGATCTTGGCAAATATTAACACTTTTCAATTGGCTGTGTTTTATTGGGTGGGGAGAGAGGAGGAGGGTGAGAGGATGAGGGTGCTGGAAGCCTCCCACCACCGTAAATACCATTCAGTGCAGCACAGTGCAGTTTTTACTTTATTTCAGTCTTTTTCATAAGGCACAAAAGTATGAGATCACAGCTATTTTGTACGAAGGGCTGGCCCAAGAAGTAGACTTTGCTGTTAGCAATATCAGCACTCAGCTTCCTCTTACTTTTATCTCACTCACCAGTGAATTCATCTAGTAGGGAAGTCTGTAAGAAAAATAAATTGAGGCTCAATTCCTCTGCTGGTATAAACTGATATAATTCACAGCAGTTAACATCGATAACGGTCAACTTTTTTTTGCTAAAACTTTAATGCTTGCTCTCATTTTCTTTTTTTTTTTTCTTCTTTTTTTTTTTCTTCCCCGAAGGCCAGCCTTCAAAATGCAGTTGCTAAGGTCATATTATTTGCCCATCAATCGGCCAGTGTCACCTCCTCCTACCCTCTTTGAATCACTCTTCAGACTCCCTCGGCTTCAGGACATGAAGGTCAGGCTTTTTGTATCCACTCTGAATGCCCTCCACAGCCTGATCCTTCTGCCTACCTGCCCTTATAAAGCCTGCGCTGTCAGAGGGTGCCTGAGTTCCCACCCTTTATGAATAGGAGCAAGCAGGAGAGCCGATTGCCCTCTACTCATTGGGAACCTCCAAATGAACAATGAACCAAGTCAAATTAACCAACCAAACCAAATCGCAAACCCAACAGATCACCACACAAACTCTGCATGATTTCCAGAAGGTTTGTTATGGTCTGTGAACACGAAACAATTTCTAGCATGAAATACCCTCAAAAAACAAACTCGTGGCAAAATCGGCCTAGGAGAGTTTGATGCAGTGGAGAGCAATCTTGATAATGTGTGGTGGAAATGACAGTGAGCTATACATTTTTAGCAGATTTTTCCCTTTTCCCTCCTGAAAGTCGAAGTAGAAGATATGAGCTCATACAAACCAAAACCAGGAGACAAGCTTTACTGCAGCCCCAGAAACCACACCAGAAAGAGCTGCAGATCCCCCAGCACAAACTCCCCGTGCTTCCCTCTACCTCAGGAGGGACACCGGGCTGTGGTCAGAGCGCAGAGCCAGGCAATTCCTCCCGGACCACCAGAGAGCAGAGGGCCAGGATATCCATAGGATGCCATGGAAGCTCACTTTTGTAAAGCTTCATCTACCTCTGCTCTCTGGGCTTAAACCTGAGGCCCTGGTGCTGCCAGCTATGTGTGCCATGGCTCCTGGCTGGGCCACAGGCCTGACTTTTCTTGACCTGGAAATTAGGAGATAGGGATGGAGTATGGGAGGAAGGAGGAGCCTGGTCCAGGCCAGCTCAGCCTAGCGTGGGTCCTGGGCTAATATCCACAACACCGGACTTCCCTTCTAGACGAAGGACGTACACAGATTCAGAGCAATGGAGGATTTCTTAAAAGCTCTTCTGAATGAGTCAGATCAGATCTGTTCTCTTTCCCGTTCTGTCTGCTTCTTACAAAGGCTCAGGCCATGTTAATTGCCAGTGCTTTTTTCTCCCTCCCTGTTACTACATCATTTAACAGGCATGAAGAAAAATGTCATTTCGTTGCCTTTTAGACACTAGCCAGAAGTGACAATAAATTTAATGCAGACTTTTGGGATAAAGCAAAAACTATTTTTGAAGAATGACAGTATGTGCAAAGCATAAAGCTTGAAGCTTAGCAGCTAAATTCTGAACCCATGCGATATTATGCTGCCCTGTGTCATTAACAAGCTGCCAAAATGACAGCAAACTGGATTATCTCCTTCATAATATAGTCTGTTAAGCACAAAATAAATGACTGCTGACTTTTAACAATGCACAGCACCATTACAGTGAAACTGTGTTGTGACCAGAGACAATCCTACATGGAATTACCTTGGGAAATGAAGCTGCAATTAATCTTTTCTAGCTACACATGTTACCCCAGGTTCTTCTTATCAAAATCATCTAATTAAACACTGCATTATTTCCAGTTTCATACCAGCCTAACTCCCTTGATGTTATTGGAGTAATACCACTATCGACTTGGAGCAACACAGGAGGGAAGCAAGGCATATTCCCCAGCGCAACCACATCACCATGGTTTCTCCCACTCAAAGGGTGTCTCAAATACACTTTCTGGCTACAACCTTCCAGAAGAAATTCAAAGTTTAATTCTTGTGCTCTCAGACTGCAACCCCAGAAGCTTATTCTGTCAACCAAACCAAGAGAAGTATTTGTGCCAGAGGGGAATGATGACAGATCTTTAAACAGCCACTGTTTTACAAAGCCTCTGTTTTACAGTGAGCCATAAAGAAACTATGTAGAGATCTCGTCTTCTAGCTGATCATGAAACTGAGCACGAAAATCCAGCTGAGGTTGTTCCAGGGCTTAGCAGAGCAGGACTCCTTCTCACACCTTCAAGCTGAAAGATTTAAGGAGCTGTTTGTTCAAGCCTAAGTATAGCATCCTGCACTTGTCTCTACTGAATTTCATCCTACTTTCTCCAATCTGTTTTTCTAAGCTGATAAGATAATTTTAAATTCCACTCCTCACCCTGGTGCACTGCAGGTCTTCCAGATTTGTGTCTTCCACAGGTCAATTAAATACCATCTCTACCCACCCTCAACATCACTACCGAAGACACTGAGCTGTGTCGGAGCCAGAGCAGCCTCAGCTGTCCCCCCTTCAGGACATCTCTCCAACTGGGCAATGACCTGCAGATGACTCTGCCATCAAACTGCCCCTTCAAAGCCACGTTTCCCTAGGTAGCATGAGGTGGCATCAGAAATGGTGCAGACCCTCGGCAGCTCTGAAGGAGGGTCCCAGCTATGGGTGTTGGCTGGACCTTGGGGAGCATCTTGGTGGGCACCTGCCAGGCTCACCTGGGTCTGCGAAACAGTGCGGGGCAGAAGGATGGGCAGCATTGTATCTCAGACAGAAACTCTACCTTGTGTTGGGCCCATCTCTGTTCTCTGGAAGCCCCAAAAAGGTTGAGACACCCGCTCTTCTCCCCATGGGAACAGGCACAGTAAACAGCTTCTCCAAAGACAACAGCCAACTGCGGTTGTTTTACCTTTCTAGGAGAATGAAGGCAGTGTTTTTGTACATGAGTTGGGTGCGTAATGCCAGGCAGGCCCAGGCAAGTGGGCCGTGTTGCATGTTCACCTGCCTTTTTGGCCCTTCCATGGAGACCGAGCGCACACGCACGCGGGCTGCCTGTCACAGCATCAGGTGGGACATGGCTGCCTCCGGATTCGGGACGCCTAGGCTGCTGCCCGCCAAGGATGCACCTCCAGCAACCCGGCCCCTTTGGCAAGGCGGGTGTTTTGCTAATTTTCTGCCTGCACGTACACATCTCCCCGTGAGCACTCGGCTTGTTTGGCTGCATCCAAACTGTCGGCACCTTGGAGGAGTCACAAGGGAGTGGCTGCCCACCGCACTGCCGGCTGCCTCATCAGTGCTGACTAGGTATGACCCCCAACTAAGAATTCATCATGCAGCAGAGTTGACATGATCTGAGAGGGGAGACAGATGCCCAGGGTCAGCCAGGGGTGTTCTTCTTACCCCTGTCCATGTTTTAGAAGAAACACCTGGCTACAGAAGAAAAGACTCCAGATCCCAGCCCTTTATCTCTTCAGTTGGAATCTGGAATAAAAACCCCAAAGAAACTCTTGGATGATCCAGATTAAGGTCTCTGATATGCTTATTTAAATTATAAATCCTGGAGGATTAGAGGTGGTGTGTGAAAGGGGCCTGGGGCCATAGGGTTTTTTTCTGTGATGGGGGCACTAATGAAATGCAGAAGCCCAGATTTTCAAAAGCAATTAGGTGTTTTATTAAGGGTTAATAGTAGATCCCTGTGAGTAGCAGGATCTGCGGCATCTTTCTGGGTGGCAATAAAAATAGGGGTTTTTTAAAAAGGACTCTGTGCTTTTCCCCTATTAAAGGTATTTCTGCTCTGCTAAACCTCCACCAAGATATCACTAGAAAATGTCACAATACAATGCACTGAATTTAGAGATGAACATTCAGTGTTCATCATGATACATTATTGAAGTCTTGCTGCATCTCCTCATGCTTGGGATAGGTCCTCTACATTGCTGTATGCAGTGGGAAATTGCTGCTAAAGTGGAGGTGGTTTGGATGAAAAATATACTGTGGCTGCCCTGGTTTTCCATAGATATAGTACTGTTCATATGCATGTGCCTGAGTTTTCAGCAAAGGAACAGTCCTCTTACAGGCTGGGCTGCTGAGCCAGCACCTGAATTCATGAAAATTCCTTTCACCCTTTTTGGTTCTTTAGCAAAGCTTCATTCACACCAATGACTAAGAAGATATTTTTACTTTTGCACATCTGTCCTTGATCTATTGAGTATTTTTCTTCCAACAAGCAGTCACCAAAAGGGCATGTGTCTGTATGTGTGCGTGCAGGACAGTTTTGCCTAAAGAGTTGCCATGCTCCTTGATGTCATTAACAGAAAAAAGAATTATTGCTGCAGCTTAGAAGTCTGAAGAGCTTAATGACAGATGTAAAACCCAGCAAGACTGCAGTCTGGGATCCTGATTCAGTTCTGGGCTAATAAAAATGTTCTTCATGCATATTTCACATCCAAACAATTGTCCATCTCTTTTTCCCTGCTTACATCCCAGCAGTCATCAGAGAAATGTATGCCACCCACTGAAGCAGAACCTACATATTTTTAATGTCAGGTGCTGGTTTGATGACAGACAGTTGGGATAATTGCTGGAGACTGCAATGCACCTGAAAAGCTGAAAGGTTGATCTGCTGGAGTCTGAGCTATGGATTTGAGGTGTTCTAGCTAAAATGCCAAGTGACTCATATCTTCTGTAAACCAAGTAGCAAGGAGAGCTCTGGATCAGATGCACATACACACACACACAAACTGGTTGGTGTTAGTAGCAGAGCATTCCCCGGTCAGCACAGGGCCAGGAATAGCTGCACCACTTGAAAATGACCATGACTGAAGGAGCTGTGCTGGGAAAAGTATCCCCTAGAAGCTTGCTGTTGAGGGATTAAATGGATATTAATTCCCTCTTGGTACCAGGAGGCTGGAGAATTGCATAATGGGGCATACTGAAGAGTTTCTGAAGAGGAAGTGAGTCAAAGTTTGTTATTTTCAGTGTAGCCAGGATTGTGTTTTCTGCCACTTGTTGGGGGGGGGGGGGGGGGCTGTGATTTACCCAGCATAGTTGTGCTACAGGAATCACAGCCAGGATCTGGAGCAAACATCTCAATTGCGACATCCTGGCAAGAAGCATGTTCTAACAAGTAACTATTTTGAGAAGAGGAAATAAAAAGAACAAAAGTTGGCAAGAAGAGCTGCAAGGGCTGCACTTCATGTGGATGCTCCCTTCTGTTCCCCAGGCCTTGCAGACCTGGCTGTGCTGTCCAGGCTCCTGCTCCCTCTGCTCTGCCAAAACAACCTCCCCGTCCATCTCTAAGGCACTCCTGAACACACACAGTCTTTCTTAACTCTGCTCCTTTGCCTCTCCACCCTCCCTGAGCTTTAGCTCCCTTCCAGCTACTGGCACTCCCATGCGCTGTTCCATGCAGCGTGGTTGCGTGCAGCTCTCCTTCCCCAGCTGCAGTTTTCCCTGCACTGTTCATCTCCTAATGCCTCTGTGCCCAGGTGCGCTGAGGGGTATTGCACCGCGTACCTCAGGTAACACCGCCTGCCTGTCACTACCTGCAAGATCTGAAATATTCATGTGGAGCTTAGCTTGCTAGTGCCCAGCGTCTCATTTGGTCATTTACATCTGGGCAAAGGAAACACGAGGTGGCTGTGATACCCGACCAAATGTGAGCGGCTGTAAATTGACAAGGGCCATTTGTCACCGTTATTAATCCCCTGAGTCACACTGCCTCCAGGTATTTCCCGTGTCACCACTATTTTTATTTCTTCACAAACACACTGTAGACTTCAGTTTGCTCCTGCTCACATCAGGCTTGACTCAAGCCTCTGGCAAGGAGAGTTACACCAGGTTTGCCCCAGCACAGGGTGGAAACTGTATCCTTGGTTTTGCACCATTTTGCAATTATTATGAAACAGATGTTGGTGCTGAAGTACTAAACAGCATCAGGAACTAATCTGTTGTTAACAGACTCTTGAAGACTGACTGTGAAAACAGTCTATCTATTACCTTGAATATTTCAGAAAGATTGGATTCTAGGTTCAGGGTTGTTGGGGTTTTTTTCACTTACTCACTTAATGCTATCTAACATCAAAGGAAATACCTGCTAGCATTACCCTGAACAAAATCTCTGCTGAGGCACAGCAGACGTCAGGCAGTGCAAAGTGCAAGTAGCCTGTGTGAGAGCCATCCAGACCTTTGACATTAGCCTGAGGTTTGTTAAATCACTGACTTAGATGCACGGCAAAATGCTTCACACTGAAATAGGTCTCAGTTGCTTTCCACTGGCAATTGATGGTAAAATAATTAATGTTTGTCATATTTATATGGCAGACTTTTAAAATATGAACAGGCAGGATTTGGTTAGCACCGGTGGGAGTGTACTAGCAAAATTTAACCTTTCTCCCCAAGTCTTATAGTATGGTTTTAAATTTAAATTGAGATCTTTACTAATTAACATTTGCTTTGAGATTGCTAGACTGCAGAGTACAAATGTGAAGACAGAGAAAATCAAGATAATTGTTCTCTGGTATAATGGCCTTGAGGTTAAGCAAGCCAGGCAGACATTGAATTGCAGTGACCCGGAGCCCTTATCTAGCTCCAGAACAATACAGCACAGCTCTGACTAAGAAAGGTTTCTAAAACTCAGGCATCAAGTACTTGGTAAGACAATGTTAAAGAGGGTGCCAGGACATGCCTCAGATACACCAGCATCGCTGAATCAGAGGAAGGGACAGCAGAGCATTAGTGACTTGGTTTTATAGTCCTGTGGTTACATTCATCTGCTGATATTCTTCCTTTCCTCAAAAACAAGTGACCACTGGCCAGCTACTGACCATAGGGAGAAAAACATGTCAAAGCGGGAACCCAAAGGAGAAGAGACCATTTTAGCTCTGTGCTGCATATCCGTTGGGAAAAGGGGCTTCGGGAACTTGGCTGAAAAAAAGCCCACAATGTACACTCCCAGGACTCAAAGGTATCAGATGGAAATCAACTAATTCTGTCTCTCACAGCTAAAAAGATTCTTCTTCCTCACCAAAAGGATTTAACAGGCCTTTAGAGGTTTGCAGGCAATGGAAAACAACTTTATACAACTGGCTGTTTTGGGGCAAAATATTTTATTCTGGTTAACCATTCTGTGCATTCTCTGGAAATTCAGTGTGATACAGATAACATGTCTGGCTACAGCTCTGGTTTTCTCTCTGCTGTGTGTTGTGTTAAACACTGACACTAGTCATCACATCCACAGCACCAGGCAGCATCCCCCAGGGATTCATTCAGCTGCTCAGCCCAGAAACTGCCCCATTCTCTCTTCCTTCTAGGAGCCCAGCACCTGGATGACCCTGGTGGTTTTACCACTCTCCTTTCAGGGAATGGGGAGTTTTCTGCCCAGGTGGAGGGTTTGAGAAATTAAGCCTCAGGCAGATGCATCATTACGGTAATCTGCTCAATGTGCAGTGAGGTGGGAAGTGCCCTTATGCACCATATTTTAGTGTGGAGCCTTTCCCGGGAAGTTTCCTCATTTTCTCCTCTATCCTTGCCCCTTTTCCAAATCCTTCATGCTGTGCTCCCTGGGCAGGAGCCATTCTTCTGCTGCTCAGAATTCTGGGGGCTGGTCCTGCCCAATGCTCATCCCAGCACACCCCGAACACCGGCCCAAAGGGCTGTCACATGCTTGGCTCTGCTTCCATCTGCACCCCACTCAGCACCACGTAGTGCCGTTGATGGCAGTGGGGTCACTCTCCAAACAGGGCAGCCTTCAGGCTTGGGTTTTTCATTAAGTGTCTTACGTGTGCTCAACCTCAGATTTTTCTGATTCCTGCATTCTCCCATCAGGTCAGGGTTTCAAGGCGTTTCGCATTGGCACCAGTGTGACCTTCTGTATGTTGAAGGCCATAGACTGACGCCCCGTTTCACCCGAGCCCCATAATTTCTGTTTGTCTTCCTTCCAGAAAGACATCCCGAGTTTGATTAGGGGACATTCAGAGGTGAAGACTTCATAGTTTCCTGAGCAGTTTGCTTCAGTGGTTAATTACTTTGACCATTAAAACTGCTACCCCTAATTTTTTTGTTGATCTTGTTTGACATTAGTTTCCAGGCACCCATTTTGTTGTGCCTTTAGTTGACTTTGTACCCTGTGTTTTCTCCAGTCACCCCTTTGAACTTCCTGTTGACGCCTTAAGTGTCTGCCTGTCAAGCTTGTTTTCCAGTCAGTGTCATTCTTTTTCCTGCACCCGTTTTCAAATTTTCCAGTTCCTTTTGAAGGCGGATACAGTGCCACCCAGTGCAATAATGCAATGGTAAGAGGAAGACACAGGCAGATGAAGCATCTCTGTCTTTGTGATAAAGCTAAAGGAACTAAGCCAGCCTGTAGTTCCTTTGCAACATTTGCTTTAGGTCTTGGCCTCACCCAAAGCTTTCTCAAGGAAACCAGAACAGGGTAAGATGTTGACTTGGCTATTTATGTGAAAGCCCCCAAAGTCCTGGTCACTGAGGATCCTATGTTTGGGCTTACACTTGGCCCTTCAGACAGGACAGTCGTAGCATCCAAGGGAAGAATTTGAACCTGAGGGAGTAATTGTATACTTCCAGTGCAAGGAGTATACGTAGTAATTATCTATTCCTGAAGTGTATGATGCTTGGTAATTATACACAGCAGACCCAAAAATATCGTTTAACACATGTGCTGGTTTTTAAGGCAAGAATAATGGTGAATTTACTTTGTGATTATATGGTCCTTACCACATACACTTTCTGCCAGTATTTGGTACTTACTATGTCATTAAATGGCCAGCAATTGCTTTGGAGGCAAAGACTGCTTGGAAAATTGCTCCCTGCAAAATGGAGCATTATTTAAAAATCATTAACATTTTTCACCACAGCATTTTTCCTAAGGGAAAATATACAAGTCTTGCAATTTGACTTCAGTCTACATTCTTCTGGAGATGTGTTGTGTTCCTGTTGTTCTGAGAAAGCATAATGATGCTGCTCTCAAACTCCTTCTCTTGGCTTTAATCAATGCTTCTCTCCATCCATTTTCGTGTCTAAGCCCTTCCCTCCCAAGCCAGAAATAATAATTGAAAGCTGATTGTAATTTTAGGCCAACAATATCCCTGCTCCTCATGAAGCCAATGGATGTGGCAAAGTTCCCATTGACTTCAATAGTCCAAGTTCTGTTTTGAGGATCCTTGCCATGTGGATGGAGTAACTCCACCGAAGTCAACAGGGTTGCACGGAAAACACCTGGGTACAATAGTAGCAGAATCCATCCTAGTGGCAGGGGGATCTCTTCCAATTTCTTCTGACCCACGCATATCTACACATGCACACAGTCACACATACCAGAGTGCAGCTTGCAGTCCACAAGCTGGCTTTAGCTTTGCCAGCATGGTGTGTTATATTGTTTGATTGCTGAGCTGCAGCACAGAAATCAGCCCAACCTGGCATGACTGCAAATTAAAGAAAAGGTAGCCTGAAAGAAACAAAGAGGCAACTTTATTCAGCATGTTCTATATCAAGACTTACAGGGCTCTAACTAGAGTAATTTTATAGCTCCTAATGTAAGTATTAAATTCCTATTTAGCTCTTCTGCTTCTGCTTGAGTTTTCTATTTATTCTAAGGAGCACTGAAAATATTTTGGTGGTGATTCATAACAACGTGACACCAGTTAAGTTATAAGACTGGAATTCACTCATTTTCAGAAGACCAACAGAATGGCTGTACATTACTGTGTTGTCAAAATAAGTCTTATAGGAGACTGTGGTAAAGCACGCAGCCCATGCTGGCTGCCTACACAGGGGAGAATTTCATCCTATTCTTTTGCAGATCTTTGCCAGCATGGCAATCTTCAGGACAAACTGTACCCAAAAGCAATATGTGCATGGAAGACACGACTCTCATTAGTTCCAGTGGGCATGGTATCCATCCCTAAGTCTGCAAACAGAATCTGTCAATTTGTAATGGCTCCTACCACATCTTGTTTTCAGGCCTGGTGAAAGCAATGAGTGGTTTCTGAAAGCAAAGACCAGACAGCCAATGGCAGCTTGGGTGGAAAAGGAAGATATGAACACAGCACCTTAGCCACAGAATTACTTGCTGACTGGTGGGTGCAAACAAATGATTTTAATAGCTACAATGCTGGACCACATGGGGTAGTTCAAATGCTAAATGTCAGACTAAAAATGTTTTGTGGGCTGGATTCTTTAATAATAATAAAGTATTCCTCCTCTGAAATCCACATGCTTTCTTTAGCCATTTTCCTTTTGGGGAAAACCACCCTTTTTCAGATGTTTCTCAGCTGATGGATTGCTATGTCGCCTGTCTTAGAAAATGGATGCATCCCGCCTGTGCATGCCAGTGCCAGAGGAGTGAGTTTTAAAATAGCTGTCTCTATTAAAAATACCTCCTGATTATATGGCAATGCAAAGATACTTAAGGGGTTCAAAGTAACTATTCACCTCAGGCATCTTTGTCCAGGTCCATGTAATACCATAAACTTTTTTCCCTGGAACCTCTTTTTTAATCGCTCAGGACAAGCACTTTTTTGGGAACCCAGTATGGCCACAGAATGTCTGCTCTCAAATGCTTGTTACCAGCTGAGACAAAACCTAGGCTTCGGGGCACCTGTATTTTATAATATTACTAAAAATACTATGCGAGCCTTTGGGTTTCAGCCTTTCCCAGCTCATAACATCCCGATTCTCTCTGCTCTCCCACAGAGAACAAAGTCTACCCCTGTTTAACTAACAAGAAGCTCCAAAAAGCATCACTGCAAGCTCAGCCAGCAGCAAAGCCAGCAGCTCTGCTCTGAAAATAGAAGCGGCAAAAGAGAGACGGGTGATGACTCACGGCTTAGCTCTGCTCTTGTTTATAGTGGCACAAAACAAGAGTAACTCCCTTGAAATTGGTGAAGTTAACACCCTTTCAAGTAGCCACGCTTCTTGAGCAATTTTAGATCAACCTACGCTGGTTCGGCATGATTCAGCATTGATATTGGATTGAATCAACTGGTTTACAACTCAGTGCAGCTCCAATGCATCGTGATCAATTAAGAGTAATGAGTGCAGCTGAGCTGAAGTGTACTGGCGTGAACAGTGCCATTGTCTGGGTGACACAGACTCTGCATCATGCAGTCTAGGACTCCCCCAGAGAGAAGCTCCCCTACAGTCACTGGACAGATATGAGTTTAAATTGGGTCGAAAAGAGTGGGAAGATAGCTTGACTGAGGGACGAGTGAGAGTGATTCGTTGTGTTTCTTACATTTCCATGGCATTATACAACACAATTTTTGCAGTCTGGCTAGATCCCTAGCTGGGGGAACTTGCTGAGCACAAGGGTGGGTTGAAGATTTTGCTTTCTTTTTTGTTTTCCTTTGAAAAGCAGGAGGTTTCTCATTAAGAGTTTATGGGAAATTCAGTTATAATAAAGATGTTTCCATTTTAGTGAAAATATTCACTAGGGGAAAAATGTTTCTCAGCCATCTGTACTGTGTGCTTTCAGTTCCTGGAGAAGAGAAAAGAAAGGTGCCTGATGTCCTGTGGGAAGTCCCAGAAGAAGACCGTATTGCATATGCAAAACAACCCCCAAAAGTTTTGGCAACAGCCCTAGGGCAATCAGAAGTACATTAAAAGCTCTAAATAATGCCCAAATTACTGAACTGTCTACTGCCATTAAGCCCATGTAAAGGCTGACGGAGGTATTCTGCTGATTCAGTAGTATACAGCTCTCTGGCCAGACCCCCCACTTAGATTTCTGGGCCACCTCATAGCAAGCAAGAGAAGTTATCAGACATTGTTGATTGTCCACCGAGGAGTGGAAATGAAAACAGCTAAACATCTGCTATTCTTCACAGCAACATTACAGCTCAGCCATGCAATTCACCTAGCTAACTTCTATGCAAACAAAAGGGTGTGCCAGCTTTTCCAATATTATAAATCAAGGTTACAACCTGAGATGCTGTTAGAGATGCTATAAATAAAGATAAGTATATGTGGGGTGGGGGGCAAGCTAATAAAAAAAAAAAATCCCACATCTGTGGGGATTTGTGCTGTTGCTCAAACAAAGGGATGGGATTCAACAGGCACAGCTGTTCCTTGCCTGTTGTTGCCTCCGCCCATACATTTTAAACAATATCCATATTTAATTGAGCATTCTCAACAATATTTTCCCAAGTGCTTTTGAAAGGTCTGTTCGTTTCATTTTTCCTTGGCATCTTTATCTTCCAGCTGTTAATTTCCTTATTACTGAGGACTCCCTCACTCACAGGAGGTCTAGATCTCGACTGCTCTTGCATTCGGTAGGTTTGAAAGCTGATGTGGCAGGATACTATCCATTGAGATACGATGGTACTTTTTTAGAGTAATTATAGTCAGATTGTGCCTTTAAAGATGTATGTGGGAAAAGCCAATGCCCAGGTTTCTTTCCCTTTGGAGCAGCAGCGAGCAGCATGCAAGCATCATGCTGTGCCTGCCTCCACACATCCTTTTGGGCCCATCTGTGTAGTAATTTGCTGCCAGCAGAAAATGGCAACTTATGGCGTTCCCTGCATTGAGCTACTGCACTGTGGAGCTGAAGCCTTGAGAAAAAGAACACGTGGGGCATCTAGACAACTGTGTGTAGTGTGAGGTGAGGACACCAGAGCTGGGGCAGAGCAGCTGCTTGTAACCCCCAGGGAGGACCCTCGCCATGGCTTGCCTCGCCACTGCGCTGGGTGAAGGGGCGACCCTCACCCAGAGTCTGGGCTATATCACACGGACCTGCTCTGACGTCTTGGTGGAGTTGCAGCAGGGGAACGGAGGCCCACAGGGAATCAAGACCTCATGTATCTTCATAACTTCTGGACTCTAAGCCCCACTGCTAACCCCCTTTAAAGTCAGATATATAGGGCATATGAAAGGCAAAGTTGGCCAACGACATCGTCGAAATGAAACTGCTTTCACAATTTAGAGTTGCTTTTATTTTTGCTAGAGCACTGTCCAGCCAACTCTGGCCTGCAATCCCAACTCGAGGCATCAGGGCACATTTGGAGGTCCTGGGGTGGGCACTTCTCCGCAGCCAGCTCTCATCTTTGTGCTCATGGGAGGGAGGAAGATGATGTCGGACTGCTGAGATATCCCACAGAAGGGAAAAGCTGCTACCTGAGGAGCACGGCACAGAGACACCCTAATGTCTCTGCAAGCAGCCAGCCTGGGTCACCCAACTTCAGCTCCCAGCAGGTCACCCACATGTGGGGCTATCTGAGCCCAGATAAGGAGGGCTGGCAGCCGTTCCTGCCCCAAGGGCCCTGGCCTAGGAGTGGGGAGGTTGCAGAACACCAGCAAACAGGGTGCATCAAGCGTAAGGTTAGTGTAGATAAGAGCAAGTGATAGTCTAGCTCTCCTCAGAGGTGCAATGTCTTTGTTAAAAACAATGAAATTTTGCTCGACAGACTGTACAGTTTCAGGACCTACGCTGGGATGACTGAATAAATTCAAACTTAACATTCAAACAGTTGAAAGGAATCACATACCAGATACAGACAAAGTCAGCGAGAAGGTAACAGACTCTTTTTATGTCTTTAGTCTTCTTTATGGCTCTTTCCATCAATTTCAAAGCAGTTATCACCTCCTTGAAATTCAGCAGTGCTGGAGGGTATGACTGGGCTGGGGCTGAGTAATAGGATAGAATTTTAAGGGGAATGAAGACATGAAGCAGTGGGAAGAAGCTATTCAATCTGTTCTGCTTCATGTCTTTCTGCAGGCAATGGATGTGGATAACACTGATCAGAGGTAGGAGAAACATATTTTAAATATGTAAAATGTATATTAAAATAAATGCGCTTATGTGCCATAAGGTATGTAATCAGGAAGAATTGTTTGCTGAAAGTGTGGTTAGCACAGCTTAGATGTAACTGTTATGGTCAGCGTTACACTGCACTTGCCATACCATTACAATCTATTTAGTTGCCCAAGGGAAACTTGGGAAGGAATTTAACACTGTCTAGCTGAACACAGGGGAAGGACTTGCTCTCATGAGCTGGACATTTTTTATTACTCAAGACTAAACTGCAGTGTCACTGACAGTTCTTTAATTTTGAAATGCCACATACTAGGAAAATGCAAGTGTAGGGAAAAGCTACCTGGTAGATATTGTGTATGTCTGCAAAGGAAGGCTCTTTCTCTTTTTAATGAGCTAAAAAAACCCAAACCCGTTCATAATCCCTAAATGCAATTGCACATTTAATCTAATTATGCACTAGACTCTGCAAAATCCTGAGAGTTTCCTGTTACGCTGTTTGGCTTTATCCCTCATCTAGGCTGAAGCCTCTGAGCTCACTTCAAGGCTCTGTGACACCATGGATCTGATTCAGCAGAACACTTAAGTACACTACTCAGCCCAAGCACTCTGAGGACTTGCATCCTTGTTTGGCAATACTTTTAAGCACTTACAGAATTTTAAGCATATACTTAAGTCCCTTAAACTTCATTGAAGCATAAGATTTACTGAAGTGTTTTGTTTAATGAAATTATAAGTGATCAGAATATCATAAATGTAAACTGATTTTTCTCTGGTCTGCATTGCGAGCTTCTTTTCTAAGCAGCCCAGCTTGTCAGATCCATTTGTTTATACTCATTTTAAATGCAGAGCTGTGTGTGGGAACTCCGCAATTAAATTCTCCAACCTGTTTGATTTTCCCTGCAGATGTGGGGGTTCCCAGGTCTTTTGGGAAGTGCTGTGCTGCAAAGGATTTAGCACAACGCTGAAGCCAGAGCAGGGCTACAAGTCAGGTTCACTGCATGTGACAGAAGCAGATGAGTAAGCTAAGCTCTGTTTCAGCCCGCTTAGGCAAGATTTGTGCATCTAGTTATTTATCTTTGGCTCTAATCTTGCAAGCCACATATAAGCAAATAATCTTCATCCACTCAAATATATCCTTGAAGTTGGTGCAAGCAGCCGATGCACAGAAAGTTTGCAGGGACTGATCCTTATATAAGCAAAGAGAAAACAGTGCAAACCCAATCCAAAAGAGATCATGTCCATCTACCACTGAAGTCAGTGACAATTTACCATCAGCTTCAGCAGAAGCAGATTCAGTGCCGAAGGAGGGGCTGGACCTTTTCTTGTCTGTGCCATCCATATAAGCAAGCAGAAAGATTGCTTTTCCCAGGCTATTGTGGCATAAAATAAATTAGGTCAGGCAAGACCATCTACAAATCCTCTTCTTTGCAGTCTCTTTTATAAGGCTGTGTAATTATATAGGAATTACTTCTCAGCCTTATTTTTCTCATATAAGACAAACACAAGAGGCAAGATGCATTACAATAAAGTTGACTTTGAATGAAGAGTTATTAAGAGTTTCAGCGCTCTTGTTAGTGTGCAATGTCCTTACAGGCTGGCTCCGTGGGGAAAAGGTTACACGGAGACAGCAGAGGACGGTGGGGCCATGGTGGCTTGCTCTGAATCTCAGCGTATATCATGTTCTTGCAGTGCTGGCTGGTGGCTATACAGACTGACTCAGGGCTTTGTTCTCAGTGCCAACCCTATCCCGGTTCTTTCTTCTGGAAAAAAAGAAGTCATAAAATTTCAATTGGCCTGAGCAAAACAGATAATAAAAGAAATGGAATCAGAGAAAGGCTGTTATTGCCAAGTTTTGAAGGAATTAATACAATGGCACCTGAAAAATACAAGGAAGAACTTTGGCTCCATCAGAAAACAAGTTTTGTACTGAAGAACTGTTGTGTTATGTCTGTGAGAAGAGCCCAGGCTGCACAGCCTGTGTGTGAAAGTATCTCCCACTAGTCCTTCCCTTTAGCAGAGGAGTCTATCCTAATTTTTCCCCAACAAAAAGACACAGCTTGATTCTTAAAGCTGCAGGACGACATGGCAGCTGCTGGGAAATCTGGTGGCTGCAATGAAGCGGAAGGGATTTTGGCACTTGATCGTGCCCCACAGGAGAGCAATTCCACCCCACAGCTTGGCTAGAGAGAGTTTTAAAGAGGGGTTCTTTCTCAGGACATACTTAAGAGAAAAGCCATCCTAGAGGAGGTAAAGGCAAGTGGTAAAACTGTACAGGGTTCAATAAACTATGTTGAGAGAGACATTGATCTTAGCACTAAAATGAAAAGAAGATTAGCTTTGGTGATGCTAATGCACTGGGGAATTAATTAGTATAAAGGGACTGCAGAAAGCCCTAAAACCTCTCACTATACAGAATTCTTGTCAGAAAGTTCTTTCAGAAAAAAACAAAATAACCAGGAAACCAGCAGCTTTTAAACAGAGAGGTACACAGACAGAGGTCAGCTAGAGGAAGAGAAATAGTACTTTTTCTCTTAGCTTCGAAGGGTTTTACCCTTGAACAGACCTGGTCAGCAATACCAAACAACATCTGTAAGAGGAAGGGTAGTGAAGCACAGGACAGGCATCAAGGACACCCCAACTGTATACCCATCATCTTAGCTAGAATATCTTAAACCTGACCTAATCTCAGACATCTTGAGTAATTTATCTGTAACAGCCATATGATGTGGTTTGTTGCCCTATGCTTCTTCCATAGTCAAAGGAGAGAGGATGATTCAGCTCATCTGTTCTTCATGTGCAGCCGTGGGTGATGGCTGAGGGAATCCTGTCAGGGAAGGGACTTAGGCCCTGCAAGTTGCGTCAGGGCTGTTTCCTTGTCTTACATTCTTCACAAAGAATGATAATACCTCTTGGTCCTACTCTTTCTTCGGTTTTTCTGCTTGATTGTGGAGTCTCTGAAACAGGTAAACATCTCCGGCTATTACACTAATATATAGTGTAAGTTAGCCAAGTTACTATGTTCACTAGCAAATGTCCCTGCAATATTGTGGCCACAGTTCCGGGAGTCTTAACTAAGTCATATTTGTTCAAAGGCATCTTGACAATATGGAACTGAAATATGTTTAGCTTCACTCCCTTGTTCATATTCCTTGTTAGGTATTTGTACAGGGGTTTTATATTTTTATTTACACTGGAGTCTGAGTTCACTTGTGTCAATATCCTCTGTATATTTGTTACATAGTGGTAAAAAGAGGGCCTAAAACTTTAAATGATGAAAGGAAACAAATACAGCATTTTCTGCATGCAGAAGGTATGGAAAACACCAGCTACTATTTTCAGGAAAATGGTGGGAGGAGGTGGGGAGAATTTCTAGAAAACCACATTTTGCATAAATTTGGTTTATATTTCCATTTTTTTTCCCCTCAGAAAATGTTACTTCTCTAGCAGTCAGCTTTTTTTTAAAAAAAAAAAACCCAAACAAATTCAAAAGCTTTCCTTACGCTCAAAGCAGACCATCCGCACCTGGCATTGAAACTCACAGAATCTAAATTTTCCCACTTCCACCCATAGCCTCACTTGCCACGGGTGGTTTTAGTTCCTCCTGGTAACCTGAGCAGCAGCTCCAGCCCGGCACGTTTTGCCCTATAAAGCCAGAGCAAAAATGCAGCCTAAAATCAACCGCTTGAGCATGAGAGCAGCCTGGGCTGTGATTTCTGTATTTCTGGGCAGTAAATTCAGATCTGTTAGCGGGTTTTTTTCCTCTCTGAGACTAGAGAATCAGCATTTTTTAACGCTCATGCTTTGGCCGGTGGTGGGGCAGGAGGTGGAAGTTCTCGGGCAGCTTTTTCACAGAGGAGACAGACTGTCCTTTCCCTGCACCCTTCAGGGACAGCGGGAGAGCCGCAGGGGCTGAAGCCCAGCTTCCCCTCCATCACGTCCGTCCCAGGTCTGCCGCTGACCCCTTGGGGCCTTGAGTCACTTAAAGGACCTAATTTTTAGAAATCCCGGACACCTGCAAGTCTCCGGTGGGAGCGGATCAGAGGTGTGAGGTCTGTGGCAGCGGTCTACGCCAACCCTACGCGGCCAAGGCCTCGTCGTGGGGTGCGCGGGGTGCTGCGTCAAGCCCTCAGTACTCTTTCAGCTATCGCTAAAGGGAGGGCTTTTGTGAGGCGGGGGTCCCAAGGCAAACCCCGAAAATGCCCCGCGGAGCAGCGCCTCAGCCCTGCGTGGCAGCGGGACACACCGCCGACGGCTCAGGCCAACCTGAGGCAGCACCGGCGGGGAAGGCCCTCAACGCTGCCAAACTCCCCGGCCTCGCCTCGGCCTTCCCCCGGCCCGCTGCCGGGAAAGGCCCGTGGGGGCTGAGCCCCAGGCGCTTCCACCGCCGGCAGCCGTGGGCTCCCCGGGGGCTAACCGAGACCCTGCCCGTGGCTGCGGGTGCCCCTCGGCACGCCGGCCGTGGCATTTCATACGGCGCGAGGTGCGGCTCCGAGCAGCCGGCGGCCATCGGCGCTGCCGCAGAGTACCTCATTTAACCTTGGTGAGGGAAACACCAGCGCTTTCCCCTCTCGGCATTTGTTTTCAGTTGCTAATCCAGGAAACACACGTCCTTTCTGTTTACTTAGAAAAGAATGAATAATAACCACGTTTCTCCTCGGCTCCTTCCCCCTCCCGCTCCTCTTCTCACTCCCCCCCCACCTCGCTATTAAAATGGAAACCCCTGTGTTACAGACATCGCCGGGCTGCTAGAGCACTTAAGCAGCGCCCTGTGAGCTGCAGCCATTTACTATGTGCGATTGTTTCTGCGAGACCTAATAATTCTACCATTGTTATTATAACACTGTGCACTAATACAAATGAGCTTGTAAATAGGGGTCCAACTAAAATAAAACCATTATAATCACAGCCCAGGCTGTAAATCACAGACTAGTGTGTTCTGCTGTGGTTTGACCGAGAGCCAGGCAATAGTCAAATAATCAAACTGCAGATGTTGGGATAGCAAATCTGCTTAAATTTAAACAGTGGCAAAGGTCCAAACAACAAGGGGGGCAGAAAAGAGTCCTTTGCACAATGTAGGAATTCCCCCCCCTCCCTTTCTTGTTAACTGGCTCTATAAAGTAACCAGACATGTTACCCGATAATAGCACTGTTCCTCAGCAGCTTGCACACACCAGCGCCAGCTCACAGGCGCAGGAGCCGTGCAAAACGTCTGCAGTGACTGATAATTAGCACTAGCTGCCAGGCTTGCAGAGCCATCCCCCCCGCCATCCCCACAGCCACTGCTGATGGCGAGATCAAGCCCTCCAAGCCTTCCTGGGAGAGGTGAGGGGTACCCAGTAATGTCCTGTACCATGAACTTCATCAGTTACCCCAAAAGTCAAGGATACAGGGTCACAACTTGACCCTCTCTAATTTCTTGAGATTCTTGTTGCGACTAACCTCACTCCCTCCTCTGTCTCAGTCTTGGACGATCCTATTTCCCCACGTTACAGCCCAGGATGCAACTGCAACTTGGATTCTTGCTCAGGGGAGTTTGTGGCAGGCACTTACTGCCCCATGCCGGGCCAAGGGCTCATGTCCCTCCCCTGAAACATCTTTGGTGGGGGCACACAGAGAGACCTGCCTACAAGTGGCATGCTAAGGGTCGTTTCACTGAGTAAAGCAGCGTGCGAGGGGCAGTGGGGAGACCATGCTGCAAACATGGGGCAGCTGAGAAGAGGAGCCACGTGAGGCTGTCACACTCTGCCAGCTGTTTCCACAGCTGTGGAAGATGCAGTGTGGTTGCTTCTCCTCCTAGGCAGAAACCAGGATCTGTGTCGGTAGTGTTCAGACACAGGCAGTGTGTTTTCGTTTGGAGAATACATGAGCCTTGGCTGTTGCCCCATGACATTTGAAATGGTGTTATAAGCTTCTTTAGGAAAAGTATATGGTCGTTTGTTTCTCTGACAGCCCAAGGCAAACAAGTTGGATGGGTCCTGTTGCTCACCACGTTGTCACATGTGGCCACAGGAGGACTGTTAAATGTGAGAACCTCCTTGATGTAACTTAAACTTACCATGAAGGAATTTTTTATGCTTTTTTTTTAAATGTAATATTTAAGTGGCTGCTGGGCAACAAGTCATAAGAACAATCAATCACACAAACAGATGCCATGTAAATACTTCTTTTAAGCAAGTAGCTCAAGAAATCATTGAGGGGATAAAGCAATGATCTCTCCAGGGGAAAATCAGTAAAATGAGCTCTCCAGCCTTGGATGAAGGCTGGACAGGATACAAACCAGTCATCCTCCTGAAGCTGCTGCTTCTCTGTGGCACTGACACAGCAGCTGTGAATATTAATGTTATTTCCCTAAAACCTTGTGACTAAATTCCACTAGCAGGACAATTTGCCCTTCCTGCTCAGGAAATATTTGCTGTTAAAATGACTCGAAGGCAACATGAACCAAGCATGTTCCAGCTCCAGACTGCAGGGACCCCAGAAGGGGATTTTGGTTATGAAAAGCTCATTCACTGATTTGAAATCTTTTCCTTAGAATTTGAGTAACCAACTTGGAAGAACATCCTCTTTCCTCCTTTTTTTCCGTTCTTGGTTCTTTTTAAAGGACAGTGTATCTACTGGAGGCAGAGAACTATTTTGGCTGAGTCTCCCTTCTGGAGGGAATACAAAGTTAGAAGCAGAAAAATGTGCCACTCTGAGTACATATTGCAAAATGAACACCTTGGCGTGCACTCCTTGCATATCCATTCTGCTGGACCCAGATTTCCACAGGTTTTCCTGCTCTTTTTGTCAAGGGCACCATTTTTTAAAAGTTCTATTCTTTTAGTCTCAGACTTACAGTAAGCCCGTTGCTCAGAGGAAGCCTGCAGAGAAAGCCTGGTTTCCTTTGATGCATTCCTAAGTGTCTTGGTGAGAGGAATCGTTCTGGTGCGTGAATCAACTCTGCTTCCTCTGCTTGTCAGAAAAACAGTGCAACCTTGTGTTGCTGATATATGCCACGCTGCACGGGATGTGGTTGAGCTTTTCTGCTGCTGCCGCTCCACAGAGATCTGTTTCACAATGCGTGCAGTAACCAGATTAAAATCAATGCTGGAGGTTGTTGTGAACATTAAGCATTAAATAAACTCCAACACTGTACCATAATTCCTCATGAATGATTAGATCATCCTGCTGGGAGTGCTACCATTATACATAAGGCAAATGTCACTGGGTGCCTCATAAATTTAGCATAGAAGTACTAAACTTATTAGGTCTGATTCACTGCTGCCTAGCTTCAGTTTATCCTAGTATGAGGCAGAGGAGTTACATCGGCATAAATGTGCAGTGAAACACTGGTTCCCTTCTCATTTTAAGGGATCAGCTGTTTCCACTGACTTTTATAAGACTGACGCTAAGTAGATTCACAGTTGCTCTACTCCAGCTATGTTCAGTGTCTGTTGTGGTAGATCATGCAGGGGAGCCAGTCCCAGGAAAAAATATAGGCTGGTATTTCTGGCATAGAAGTTGCACTCCCTAATAGTGAAGGTAGGTCTAGACTGCAAAAAAATAATGTTCTTTGGAGCTGGGTTGACAAAATCAAATTAGCTGATTTAGGTTAAATAACCCACACACGCAAGGCAGGTTGGCTTTCGACACAGGATAGCTGCTCAAGTGCAAGTCTACCATGGAGCTCAGGTTGAATAGGAGCAACATACGTGATCCAAAATGCAGATTGTCTCTAATTCCTGGCCCTTCAACCAGAGCACTCCTGTCACCCTCACTGAAACTTTCCTGGGGAAAGGGAAGGTCCGTGTGACACCATTTTGGGGTGTTGCGCAGCTCCAGTTCCAAATACGGTGACTTTCCCTTGATGTTTCAGATTTTCCATGAAAAGAGTAATTTCCCTCAAAAAGAGCTTCCCTCCACCTACTGTTTGTCAGGGTGGAAATAAACATCTCCTTCCTCAAAAACATTGTTGGGAAAACCTTTAAAATAATTTCCTATTGACAACAGCACTGATACTAGAGCAGAATGTGGCATCTGAAGCTCCCTGGTCCTTGACTTTCTCACTGAAGGATTATTCCCCACAATCCCCCTCAGTGCATGTTGTCCAAGGTATTTTTAATGAGGTGTCGACTAATTCCCTCGGGAAACTTTTCTGCAGTCTGACAGGTCTCATTGTTAGCATTCTACCCAGCCTAAATTTTGTTTTACCAGACTTCATCTCAAACTATTTCCCTCTTTCCTTGGTGTATTTTGCATCTTTCAAATATTTGTAGGCAGTTATCATATCCCCTTTTTAGCTGTCTGTCAGCCAAGTTAAACATAATTAGCTTTTTTAATCTTCCTCCATAAATCCAGCTTGCTTTCTTGAAATCCAGTCCCCTTCTCCTACTTACGTGTCTTTTTGGTATGATGAAGCTACATATTTTGTGGTTGTTTTTCACACGCCATCACTGATACCAGTAGGAAGAAGCATCAGAAAAATCAGACAGTAGGTCGGGGATGGTTTCCATTCTAGGTTAATTTTTTGCTTTTTGTTATACAAAGTTAGCTTCACTGTCAAATAATTTAGGGTTTTCTTTGAATATGTATGTCAATTAATATTTGCAGAATTCAAACCCTGTGCAGTATTTTCAAAACTAATTGCTGTAAGAGATTAATTAGGATTTTTGTGCACATTTTATGGGTAGACTGGCAACAGTAGAACACTACTGGAAGATTAATTTACCTGTCATGAAAATTTGTTAACTGATGGGGAAAAATGATGGTTTTTTCAAAAATAATTCAGAAAATATTATCCAGGACTGTTTTTTTGTTTGGCACAAGTGAAGCAAGTGCTCCAGTGTCCCAGCACTCACTCTCTGAGCATTAGCTACAGGATGCCAAAACTCCATTTTTCAGATCTATGTAAATGAGAGGGAAGCATTTCCCAGCATATGCATCCCGCAGGAGTAGATGGAAGCTTAACCAGAGAATGTTTTGCACACCTACTGATTCTGGCCACAGGCAATATCTATTTACTCATTCAGTCATTCTTTAGTATATAGCCAGATCTTTGGGGAGAAAAGGGCAGGGAATTAAGTGCACACCGTGGACATGCATTGAGTATTCACATTCTCCAACCATTTTTAAATTTCTCCTTGAGATCAAAAGACTTCAGGGACTTAATAACACTTTCCATTTCAGACATGTTCCAGAGGGACACTATCGAAATGCTAAAGAAATTCGTCCATATGGAGATTTTAAAGATGAACTGCCTTCAGGACTTGGGCTGCTCAGTTCTCAAGGTGACTCTGAAAATCTCAGTTTCATGTATTAGTAATAAATGACTGAAACAATTTCCTAAGGAATGCAATAGATTCTTCATCCACTGGAATGCTTGTACCAAGGTTGGTTATTTTCTAAATGATAAGCTGTAATTTAAACAGATGCAAGTCATGTCTGGTAAATCTCTGTAACTTCTGTTTAGCAAAAGGGGCAGATTAGAAGCTAATCCTTTGTTTGCCCTTAAGCATATACTAACAGCTCCTTCCTTCGTTGTATGCATACAGATTCATAGATTTTTCACTTTGTGTCCCTCAAATACCATAGCTCTGACAAAAAGTGTAAAGAGGAATCCGACTAGTCAAAATGCCTTCAGGGAAAGTAGCAAATGAAGGAAGAAAATCCCCGCTGCAAGAAAATCCCCCGAAGCAGGGGTAGAAGCATGCTCAAGTATAGGCCTCCTTCAATATTAATATCCTTCCTGAGGGCAGAAGTCTTTGTTCTTCAGGCCTCTTATTTACAAATTCCCAGGTCTCCTCTAAATACAGCTGCAGAATGAGTGATCAGTGTGGCTGCTTGAAGTTTTTGAAATTTTGGAATTTAGACAAAATGCTTTAATTACAATTTGAAAGGAAGCTGAAAAAAATGTCTCATTTTTTCCAGTGGCTTATATTGTTTTCACAACTTTTCCTATGAGAATGTGTCTGTACCCAAAATCACTTAGACAGTAATCGTGCTATGCATGTCTCCAGTTTCTTTGGTTTAGCTCACAATAATTTCATAAGGAATACAAGTGTGGAAAAGCTGAGAGAAAAGTCCAAGTTCAAGCAAATGAAAATTAAAAGAGAGGGAGATGCTTTTGTTATTACAATAGCTCAAAATGTCCTGAACAGCAGATTTCATTCACTGACAGAAGCAAAATCCTAGCTGATTTTCATTTCTTTGCCTGACGACGGTACTTCTTCTGCAAGATCTGCCCAATACCACTCCCCATAGTCATCATGAAAGTGGAACAAAAGCCTGAACGCCACCATGAGACATCTGGCATGAGTAATCATGACATCAGTCAGAGTTGTGCTCAGCTAAGGACTGTGGTATAAACGTGTATAAAAATTTCATAGCTGTGTACACGTTATTGTACCCCCACAAGGAGTTCACAACCTGCAATGTGCTCCACAGACAGCAATGATCCAAAAATATGGGAGGGTGCACAGAAGATGCAGCCTACAGTTTTATTTCTTAGTTCATCTTTTTTTAATAAAAATAATATCATAACATTACTCATTTTTACGAATAGGAAGAAAGCTGAATGAGCAGCCAGGAGCAGATGCTTGACTGAAAGAAATGCATCTGGATGCAGGCAAGCTGGCCTCCCCATCTGCTTTAGGCGGCGGAGCAGAGGCTGCTAGCTCGGCAGGTTATTGCAGGTCTGAGGTGTCCCAGTGTGACTCTCCGTTCTTGCTCTGCAGCTCAGCGAACAAGATAGCCTTCGTTCAGCCTAATGGGGATTCCCAGCACAGAAACCAACTGCTTCATCCCCCCCAGCCCCTCCTTCTTTCCTGTACTTGGCTATCTATTTTTAAAGTAAATTGCCTGCCCCAGCCAAAGGTGTAAATTAGCCCTGTCTTAGGGGAGCCAGTGCGAATGAACCATGGGGTGTGATGTCCGGCTAAGAATCGGTCTCTGCTGCTGCCTGTGCAAACCCACAAATCAAATTAGCTTGGAAAAAATGGAGGAAACACGTGGTCCTGGCACTCTGGCCCTCGATTAGCAATGAGCAGCAGCGGGCCAAGCTCCAAGAAAAAAACCCAAAACAATGGTGAAATTGGGGTACAAAAAACCCCCAAGGAGATCCCCAAAGTCATTCAGCTCAAGAGGTGTGTGGAGCAGAGGATATTCAGGAGGGACGATGCAGCAGGGGAAAAAAAAAAATCACTGAGGGTTTTGCCAGGAACTTGAACAAGAGCAGTGCTAGGCTTACGCTGAATGTTTTTGAAAATCTCAGCTTTGATTTGTTAATGACCCTTTATATGATGGACTACTGCAAGCCATTTATCTGCAGAAATAAATACTCAAAATAGAAGAAAACAGGACATAGCCAGGCAAGCTGTGGTTTGTACCAAAGCTTCAGATTTGCTGAAAGACAGATATATAATATTCCTTAGTTTTTTTCTAGAAAACCACTACTGAAGAGTTTTTGCCAGCCTCTTTGAGTTCATGTCAAAAAATAATACTGAAAACTGACCTTTGGGGATTTTCCTGGATAGCGTTTCACTGTCAGATAGAAAGCCATACCCCTGAGTCAGCAAGGAATGGGCAGGCCTACCTTTAAACATGTGAAAGTTATTTATAGGAGTAATCTACTGAATCAGGCCTCATACGAGAGAGATAAAGGGGAAGATTTCACAAAAAGACTAAACTACAGGAAATCCTGGCAGTTTTATCTGAAATGTCACGTGTCCCCTCCCCACCCTCCCTTTAAAATGAATTTATTAGTTGCAGCAAAACTCTTCTTTCTAAGTGTGGTGGTGGTTTGCTGGAAGATGGGATTCACGTGGTTGCTGCCAACCTGGTGGTAGACTTATGTTAAGGTGGAGTATGAAATCCAAGCAAAGCCTCCAAATATCAATACAGAACAGATCACTGGAATTCTTTCCTATTCTAATAGCAAGTTGGACTGCTAATTTCCTGAATGCTGACAGGCATCAGTCAAAGAAGCAACCAACAAGATCTGCAAGGCAGATTGAGTGTCTACATTTGCTGTTTCCTCATAGGAACCACTCATTCTCTAAAAATCAGACCTTGCTAGGATGTCTCAAGTGGGACACTCAGCAACCAGGGTACCTAAAAACTCTAGACATTTTATAAAACCCTAGCCTGAACCTACAGTGAATTAGTCCAACACAAGAATAGATCTCTCTAACAAAAACTTGCCTGTTCTGCTGAAAGACAATATCTGTAATCACTGGTAAGAAGACCACATTTGGTTAGTTTTTGTAATTCTTCCCCACCCCTCGAAGCAAGCTGAAATGACCCTCCAACAGTAGTTTATTTCTTCTTGGCTTGATCTGAACAAAGGCTTTCTATTCACATGCATGTGAAAGAGAGTGCGGATATTTTTGTGGTGAAAGATCAAATCTCTCTTTTGAACTTTGTAGTGGATAGGCTAATTGTAGCATCTCTGAGGCTTTCACTGTCCTGTCAGAAAGCAGCCAACTAAATGTTTGTTTGGAGTGTTTACCAGGAGCGAGGAGTATATATATATATATATACACACCGGGGCAGAGTTTAAATTAATCTAGAGTCTTCTTATGCTTCCAACACATTTTCTACCAGTGAGCAGTTAGTTGGTATGGCCTCATGGTATTTCTGGGAATTTGCCACTAGATATGCAATGTTCAATGCAGGCTGTGTGGACAAGCTGTGACTGGTCCTAAGTCATGTAATTTTTGTTTCATTTCTCAGACTGACTTGAGCATTGTTTCTGTAACTGGAGGACCTTGCTTCAGCTTTTAACCAGGGCTCCTTCAGAAGGAATGGTTTAAGGGGGGGAAGACATATAAACTAGATGCAGGAATTCCTGTCTCAGCAGTACCAGCTTTGCCAAAAGAAAAGCCAGATAACTTTACGGTGGAACGGGTACAATTTTAATTAAGGTTTAGTGAGTGTGGTGACAAAAATGACTTTTCTGCTGTTTGAAGCAATCAGGTTATCTCACAACACGTGCATTTTTTGAAGTATTTTTAGAGGTGGCCTCTGTGGCAAGGGTGATTTTGCAGGTGTTGGGAAGTGTGCTTATGTCAGAGGGGAAAATATGCAAATCTTCCTTTCTTTGCATGGCAGAACTTTAACAAAAGCTGTCCCTGCCAGCCCCATTCAAGCACATTATGGGCTCTGATCCCTCTCGCACGCTACAGTTGTCTTTGTACCACGGGTGCCTGGAGCTGCTCAAAGAGTTCTCCCTCTGCCCGTCATCAAGCAGGATCCTATCCTCCATGCAGTATTGCAGTTCTGCTGCAAATGGTGACAAGGTGCAAACTTGCAAGTCTTGTGAGCGAGCCTAACTGCTTGAACTTGCCATGGGAAAAGTTATGAGGGAGGCTCCAGCAAATCTGCTCTAATTTTGGGATGAACACCAGGAGGAAGTTGATTTATTCACTTATCTCCAGTGCAAGAAAAGACTGTCCCTCTGCTCTCTCACCAAGATGAAATGTAGCCCCTACTTGGCCTCATTTTCTGTAATGGTCAATAGTTTTGTTTCTCCCAGAGCTACCTACCTAAGCCATTGCCAGATCAGGGCCTTAACTTGGAACTTTTCAGAAAATAGCATTTTGGCTCTGGTAAAAAGGAACTATGATAGCCACTGCAGTTATTTCTTCATAGACCAGGTGACTTTGTTCATGTACTACCCATCTGGGCCGTTTGTGCCTTCTCTATTAATGTCAAAGGAGGGCAATTTCCATTCCCATCCAGACGTGAATTGGTCCACATGCTATTGCCACTGACCTGATGGGGTATGCTGGGTTAAGACCACGTTAGAAACTTGACCAAAAGTACTGCTTCACTTCCTTTAGGAAATGTCAGATTTATTGAACTATAACACAAGAAATATTGAAATGTCCAGCCTGAGGTCCAGTAAGCCTTATCCTTGTAAGCACCAAGTGACCGCAGCTCAGGCTGAGGTCACTGGGAGCAGAAGGTGGCCATCGGTTTCAAAAATTCAGGTGTAGGCAGTTCAAACTGGCTTCTCAAAAACAGATATTTCTAAAACCACTTTTGAAAATCCAGAACTCTTCATGTGGGGAAATCAACTGGTGAGTATGTGGAACCATCAAATTGTGAGCATATGGGACCTGAAGCCATACCCACTGAATCCAACCAGAATTTCACAATGGTATGAATTTATTTTTTAAGGCTGGATGCTCATCTGGGTTGGGTCAACATCAGTTTGCACTATCTGGGGATGTAGTACTTGACCATTACCCATTGCCTCTTTCCACTCTGACACAAATTTTTCCTGGGAGCGCAAGGGGATTAACTACCTTGGGGTTTCTAAGGGCCAGAGCTGACTGAACATTCCTTGTGGCACTGAATTGTATGGGAATTTAGCAAACATCTCTTCTCAGGCAGCAGATCCCTCGTCTCAAGAAATCTTCCGATTAAACTGTCAAGCTCTGGGACGTGCAGCTAAAGAGAACAACAGAGTTTGAAAGAACATTTAAAGAAATATTTTTGATAAATCCCAGTGCAGCCGGGATGATGACACACACTCTGGTCCTAGCAAACTTGCCTGGCAGGCAGCTAGGGCTTTATATGTAAATATAAACATATATTTACATATTTCCTAACATCTGTTTTGAATTTGTTTTCCCTTTGGTTCTATTTAAAGTATGTCTTGTCCTATTATCTCTGAGGCTGAAATTTGGAGGGGTCTGTTAATAAACTCTATCACTGCAGAGCCACAAGACGAACTCTCCCTCCTCCCTGGCTTTTCAGTCAGTTCCTCTACAGCTGTTCCTTGGTTGTATTTCTAAGTGCAATAGTATCTCCCCCGCCTATGAAAGAAGCACAGTTTTCTAAGTGGCTTCCTGCTGAGTAGGGTATAATCTCATCACCAGCTTCCAGGGATTTATATTCGGTTGGTCTAACCCATTTGTCCTGGCAGCCCAGCTTTTTAATTGTTCCTCGGCATGGTGTCTCTTTCAGAGAGCGCCCTGCTATTAGCTCAAGGTCCCATCCACAGTTTCTGCATCCAGGAAGAAAAGTTACCTGCTGCAAGGCACCAGAGCTGGAGCCGCTGCTGCAGAACGAGCCCGTGCCTTCGGCTGGCGATCGAAAAACCTCCAAAGCAGAGGCGATGCCACGGCCAGGGTTAGCGCTGCAAAAGCACATCGTGAGCAAAGTTCAACCCGCCGTCCTGACAGGCTATTACGCAGTCTACGGAGCAAAACTAAACAGGACAGCGAAGGAGATTTGGACTACGTGACAGAGTGAGGGGCATTATTTGTGTTAAATAAATAGGATAAGGTGAGTGGGGAAAGGGCAAAAAGAAAACATCAAGGTGGGTTGACGCCAACTTTCGACATGGGCTCTGACAGCAAAGGCTTCAGCGCTGGGTGTGCACTGTGAGAAAGCTCAAGACGGAGTTTTCAGAGGTGCTCAGTGTCAAAAAACCCTGAGCTCACGACGGCAGTAGAGCTGCTTTGCTGAATGAAGAAGCAGGGTGATGTCCTGACCTGCAAGTGTACTTGTGGCCAACATGTACAGCTGATTTATTTATTTTGATGGCAGTCAGCTATCTAATCCCTTCATGGTCCTAGTGTGCTGCTTCTCAGTGTAAGCTCTAAGCCCAGCACATGAGTTGGGATGAGGAGCCTTCTTGTAACGCATTAAATTGTCTTGTAAAATGCTTTTCCAAGGAACAATTAAGCATCAGTGCAAATACATATAATGTCCTTAAAAGTGCAGGGTTCTGTATAGCCAGATAATACACAAATCAAAGGGTTTTCTGCACTGATGAAATTCCAAGAAATATGGGGCAGGGGGTAAGGGCCAGAGAGAGATAGCCAGAAACAAAATGCTCAGATCATCTATCCAAAAAAGTTGCTTCTCCAGCCAAATTACTCAGGCTTTTATGAGAAAGATGTCTTGGTTTGGCAAGGAGGAAAAGACAGCTCCACCAGACAACAGTAAAAGACAAAGCCCTAGTTGAATACTAAATACAATTAATCCAGTGGAAACACAGCTTGTTCTCTTCTGTGGTAAAACTTTCAGTTGAAACCCTGAAACCAGTAACCCTGGGACAGGTACTGGAGAGCCTGGGCTGATGCTAGCAAACACCAGAGTTTCTATTGGCTCAACAAAAGCATTCCTGCAGCTGTCTCCAGAAGCATCTCATTAAAATGAGATGTGAATCACCAAGATAAATGCTTAACTAAACTAATAAGCTTCTCATATACACTAAATTTACATGAGTATTGGACTTCTCCCTTCATTGGACTGGTTATGACTTACTTACCCTGTAGCTATAACTGAGACTCTGGTGTTGCAAAGTTCATTATTACACATGCTTATGGAATCCCTAGCAAATTTGTGTGCAATAACTAAAAATGCCATCTCTTCACCTCAGTTTAGCACCTTACCTGTACAGTCCCTGAATCCTCTAAATGGAGACCAGTCTCTTCCATGAGAAGAGACACAACTACAAATCAAACGCAACTTCTGTGGCTAGAAATCGTGCTGTATCACTTTGAATTTTGCTTCTCTTGCCAGCACTACGGGGTGGCTGTGGGCACCACCTCGGAGGTGGTGACAGCACTGGAGGAGAGCTGCCTCCCGCTGTGTCGACACAAGTCCTTCTCCCTCTGCACCAGTGACTTGGGGCTGGCGAGCTTTGAAGAGCAGCGACAGGCTCCTCTGCAAGTTTTTGTGCTGGCCTCCAAGTGCTCTACCGATATATGGAAGTGTCACTCAGCTCACGCGAGCTGGCCCCTGGACTTCAGCAAGCCTACCACAGAAGCGAGAGGGATCCCTGGCATTATCATGTTAGGCACGTGCACAGGCTTTGCAGGATCAGAAACTGAGATTGTTGACTTTTAGAGTTAAAGGAAGGGTTGTAAAGGACAAGAAAACCACTACTGCTTTTGTCACTCGACTGTGTAGCTCCCAGGGCTCCTGTCTTGCTTCCTTGCTCCTGTCTTGCCCGATCCATAAAACTTCAACAATTCTTGAGAAACACTGGAATCCCCATGGAGCAAGCATGAAAGAAGACCAGGTCTGGCTACAGACTTACTATGTAACTTCAGCTAAAGCATATCACTGTACACTTATCTCCTTTAATAAATAGGAAAATTAGACACCCACCTCCCCTCCCCACCCCACCCCAGAAGCATGTGCTGTCAGAGCTGTACAAACACGTACATAATTACTTCTCAGTGCTCACCACAGAGGCGCACCATACCCAGCCATCCAGAACTTTCTTTCTAAAAGTCATTATTTTTAAAACAAAACAAATGGTTTGCCCTCAAATTCACTTTTTTCCTAGTATGTTAAAAAAAAGTTGTTTCGTAATTGCTATTACAGAAGAGACTTGCATTACATTTTCCACCACCCAGCACCCACACAGTTAGACCTTATTCACCTCAGGTACAGGAACACACGTGCTGACTTTGAATATATACCTTACAGTTTCTGACTCAATTAGCATACAGCAGCTAATAATTCCCTTTGTAATGTATTAACGGCTGTTTGCCTTTCTGCATTGTTGGCTTTTTCCCTTTATTCCCACTGGTTTTTAAGTGGTCATAATGAATAAATATAGTACCTACAGCCATAGCTTCTTGCTTTAAAAAGCTTGAGAGAGAGAAAATGAATTAGGAAAATGAAAGCCTTTTTTTGCATGATATCCAAAGCTTGGATCCTAATCCAAACCGCCTGTAATTTAAAAAGCAGAATATACACCACAGGTATCTTGGCTGGCTGCATCAAGGGTGAAGTTTAATGGTGTCTTGCTCAGAGCCAACGTTAGGACATTGCCAACCATTTCCTTTATTTTAACAAGTCCCCAGCACACACAGCATATATACCTAACACCCGGTTTCCCTTATGATGCCCACCCATTTTCCAAGAAAAACAATCTAAAGCCTTCTAGTTATCGGGGGACTCCAAAAAAAATGAAAACCGACTCCCTTTTTCCCTCTCACCAGCTGATTATGCTGGCTGCTCAAAGCCATCTGACTGAAATCATCCCACATTTGACAGCGGCAGATGGCCACCGGTCTTTTTTGCCCAAATAACCCCTAAATTATACCAACAGGAGCATTAACATTGTCAATAAACTGTCCCTCTCCCCGCCAGAGAGGGGAAAGGACCATGACCATCTGTCTCTCAGCTACAGATGAGCTGCGCCGTGTCTGGTCAGCCAGCCGGCTCCGTCTCACCTGCAGCACACCTGGCCACAAACCCCATTCATCTCCGGCAGAGAAACCCCAGTCAGCTATTCTTCTCCACCAAACATTTCTATAGCTGAAAGCTTTGGGTGTTAGGCAGTGCCAAATGCTTCGTAGCACGGGAGTCTCTGTGGCCACCCACATTACATTCAAATGCACAAATGAGCCAAGAAGCTTTGCATAAACAATTTGGTACAATGTGCTGAGATGCTGCTGTATTTCTGCATGACATGTTCATTACCGTTTGGCCTCAGCTTACGCTGATGTACAGTGAAAAAGAAAAGGGAGAGAAAGAGACTCTTCACAGTTACATTAATTTCATTTTATTTAATAAAAAACAGTATCAGATTAAAAATACAAACACTTTGGGTGATTATCCAGCGTTTTCCCCTGTGTGCCTCGTAGAGCTCAAACCAACCAAGGATTGGGAGAAAAGAACAAAAAACCAAAACAATAACACCAAACAATTTTGGCCGGAGCTGTAAAATAATGTCGCACCAATTAAATTACACCAAATATATTATTATACCTTTGAAATGGCTTTCAGACCAATAAATAAAAAAAAAGACAAATTCAAATAAAAAAAGTCAACTTTGTATTACAAAAAAATTAAATAAAAATCACAACACTAATAATAACAATGTGCAGTCAAGTTTTTTTTTTTTCTTCTCTTCTAGGAATGATAACATGCCAGTAAACATGTAACATGCCAGTAACATGCCAGTAAATCCCTACATAACATTTCCAGTTTGGCAGCAAGCAGTCACTCACTCATTCACATTTGTACACAAGGAAGCAGGCCTGGGCAAAAGCCTCGGGAGATATGAGCCTTCGGGGTGCTCCTCACTTCCCCGCCACGGCCAGCTGACTTCCCTTCCCTTCGTCCTGAAATCTCTATAAATCCATTCAAGGTTTAGCACCAGATCTGCAGGGAAGGTGTCAATCAGCATAACCCCACCAAAGTGATGCTCCATCATGTCAATGGGACAGCGCTGATTTACACCAGCTGAGGACCTGGCTCTTAAGCTCCAGGACATGAGTTAAAAGCCGTGGCTGCAAAGCACATCCTTGTTTCGGAAAGGCCATGGAGACTATGTCAAGTTGTTTTAAAATGCACCACAGCAAACTTATTAACTCAGTACACTGCAAAATGGGGTGCTGATCTGGGATGGGCTAAAAGAGCACATGCAGGGCCTCTGAGAAGATGGGATATCTGAATATCTTACGGAGACGTACACATCTGTAGAGAAATGACCTGCAGTTGCCCTTCCTGAGCAAACGGACAGCGAGCCAAATTTCACTTGACCACCTGAGAGCACCCATCTCTCATAGATTTCATGGTATTGATGCCGTTTACTCCTGGGCCAAATTTGGTCCAGTGTTTCACAATGAGAAAAGGTTCTCCATAGAGTCAGATTAACTGATTTAGGAAATTCAAGGTCATTCATCTTTATGCTAGGCAGCCCAGTTGATTTTTAGGAGGAACCGGCAGACTTAAGTACCATGATACACTGAATAAGGAATCTGCAAGTGAAATAGCTCCCTGCCCCAGACACCAACGATTTATGGGGTTATCCCTGATTCCCAGGGAATCCCCAGAGGAACTCTATTCCGTTTCCGCACAATCTCTAGGATTTTGGACACAGTGGGCCAAATTCTGCTTTCAGTTCCAGTTACAGGGTAGGAGTGAGAACAGAGCTTACTTGCCCATGCTCCTCTGCTCTGGGTATGCGTGTAGATGTAAGTTTTGCAGCTGTGGATCATTTGACATCATAGGCTGAAACCTGCAACTTATTCACACCCTGGCACCTCCAAGAAAGCCAGGGGCTATGTGCTCACGGAAATGAGACTGAAATGGGCCTTAAGATTCCAGTTTGCCCAGGCCTGCCAAACACACAGTGCCTTTCTGACATAGGCTTACATTCAGGTAATCCAGTAGACCCATGTGGTACCTTTACGGGAGTTGAAGCCTTCAGTCTGGATAGTTAGATATGTCTGAGAATACAAACACATATCCTTCTTGGTTTTTTTCAAACTGGTATCATTGCACACACAGTACCAGCTACACTATACGGACAGAGGCCCGCAATTGTATCCTAACTCTGTTCTCAAATCTACCATTATCATTTCATCGCTCAATTCTTTCTGCTCCATTACTACCTACCTAGAAACATTTTCATTTGGAGAAAAGCATCTTCCCACTAACTTTCTGACCTCTATCCTTTTCCTACATGCTACAACCTTTTCCTTACCTAACATTCTGGTCGCAAACTACCTGTCACCCTCAAATACTACAAGCTAACAGCAAGGTGGCACCATTTGCTGACAGCAACTGAACTCTAGATTGGAGGGTCAGTTAACCCTTGAGACGCTTTGTTAGATCCATCTTTGTCTGGGCGTTCATCTGGCTGGCCATTTTGAAAGAGTCACAAATTGAACACAGGTTGAAATGCCTTAAAAGGTCATTTAGCTGATGACAACATCCATTCCTTCCAGCTCCCATTACCATTTCTGTGACTGTTTTTACTGGGAGGAGTGGCAGTTGGAAACAATCTTAGGGCCTCCTGCTCACTGAGGAGCAATGGCTGTGGGATCTGAATGCCTGCTCCACCGCTTGTCCACATACACCTTGTGAGGTTATTCTGGGGTCAGTCTCTCAAATTATCTGTCCCAGAACGCGTTCAGAACCTCTCAGGTCACCCTGGTGGAAGGGACTATGGTGACCACCTAGCCTGGCCTCCTGCATAATGCAAGCCAGATTCCCAATGTGCAATGACTGTATCCAGATGAATAACTTCGGGGGAAATAAAGGCTCTCTTTCTAAAAGACACCCCAATTTGTCTTGAATAATTCAGCTCATCTCTTGGTAAGGCTGATCTAATATTAATTACAAACCTCTCAAAACATGTATTCCTCACTTCCAGTTTTAATTCTGTCTAGCTTTGACTTCAAGCCATCAAATCTTGATGCTTTGGTCTGCTAGATCCTGATGTGCTTTCATCACGTATACAAAGACCAAAGGTTATTCTCTGATCAGGTAGGTAATATTTTGAGGACACAAAATAAGAGAAGTGTGAGATGGCTTTGGGGCTACTTTACTAGGAGTTCAGCTAAGTAGGTACAGTCAGCTCCTTTGAAGCAAAACCTACCATTGTCAGCAAATCAGTGACCTGGCTTACTCCATCATAAAGGTACACAGAAAAACTCCCTTCCCTCCCTTTCCATCTTCCCTCTGCTAGTTGAGCTTGTTGCAGATCTCTAGGGCTTTCTTGTAGACCTGAGTCACATCATCCATGTCTGTGAGAAGGGAAAAACTGCTGTCCCCCAGACGGTTGCGGTAACGCTTGAGATACTGTGGCCGTGGGCGGTTCTGAAGTCCTTCAAAGTCTTGGATCTGGAGGAAATTTTCAGCAGAGACACAGCTCCGTATCCTCTGTCTGTTTGGCCTGTTCTCTTGCAAATCCAGCAAATCAAAGGAGTCACTGGACAAAATACTGTCATCACTAATCACGCTGGAAGGGCGGCTGTAACTTCGAGGTAATGCATCCCCAGGCAGGACCACTTCTTCCATGGCCTCCAACGTTGGTGTGTCAGGGCTAATCAAAGCAGATTCAGTGCTGCTGGTAGAATACTTGCTGTTATGTTTCAAGATGCCCTTACGCCTGCAGGAATGGCTGTAAGACCCATTTCTGGATGGCTCTGTGACCCCCGGAGAAGTGTCACTGTTTACTGTCTCATCATTATTGTCCAAGAGTTCAGAAGATTCGCTTCGTTCTGGAGAGGAGTAATAGCCAGACTCCCTCTGCTGAGTCTTCTTTAAGATTCCTTTTTTTGGCATTAGTGAAGACTGCTTAGTGCCATATTTTCCCGCTACCTCTCCCTCCACAACGCTTTTAATGGCTACGCCAGTCCTACACAACTCTTGCTCCAGCTTAAAAGCGGAGGGTAACACTGGGCTGACCACTCCTTCAATGAAACCTGCACTGTGAGATCGATGTTCACTGTTGCTCCTTTTCTTCAGGATGCCTTTGGGCCTCTTGGAGGTGGGTTTGGATGCATTTTCAGCTCCTCCTTCCTGGATGGACTGTGCAATGTCATTTTCCTTCTTTGATTTTTTCAGAGACCTTTGTCTCTCTAGTGTGACTTCAGGACCTTTGGGCTTAGAAAGGCACTTCATTTTGGTATCAGTCTCTGGTTGGAGGCCAGTAGAACGGTGATGCCAATCAATGAACCTTGCCAGCAATGGGGACTCGGAGTCCCTCATGGCATCACAGTCACAAACACTACTCTTGTAGCCCCAGTTAACCCACCAGTGGTTGGCAATGTCTTCAATCGTTGCTCGGCGTTCAGGGTTCACCATCAGCATCCATCTGATAAGACCACGAGCATCTATTGACAAAGAATGGAATATAAAATATTTAGAATATGGGCATTCTTAGTTTTGTCAGTTTAAAATGGAAGTGTGAAGCCAATCAAATGAGCAAAAATAATGTTTCTTAGAACAGGAGAAGTGAAAGGGGGTAAGACTTTGGCCATCAGTCAATGTCGGAAAATGCATTTGAGTACTACTTCTTATCAGAAGAATATGATTCACCCTGGGAAATGTACACTGGATTATCAAAGAAATTGATATTTGTGCTGTATTAGTCAGTGAATAGTTCCATATTACTGAAGGAAGTCACCAACCTATCAACTCTAATAATTACAAAACTTAGAGGAAAACAAAGGGGAATAGGGATATTTTAAATGATCTACACATTATTGCTTTTGTATTTACTTTTTCCATAAACAGTGTAGCCTTCTGTATATTTTAAAGGTGTATTTTCACAAAGAGAGCAAGAAAGCAGAAAACTGAAAGGGACAGCAAACAAATGATACAAGATAAATATTCATTTAAATATATATATATATATATATACATATACACATTTAAGGCTGGAAGGAGTCATTATAATCAACGACCCAGACTTAGTTGATGCTCTTGTGTCAGGTGACTCCTTAAAGTGTTATCCTCTAAGTAGAAGTAAATGCAAACATAGTGGCATTAATTCAGATTTTGGCCTGCCTTCTTGGATAAGAGACTGCGTCACTCTAACCATTCATCTTCTCTCTGCTTGTGATATACCACAGCGTAAGCTAGAGGACTGATCTGTACCAGTATGTTGTATCAGTTTACAGCTTGTCTGAACAATTCCATTTGCAATAGCTAACAGACCTTCCACTGTCATAGATCTAGTTAAAAGAGCCCGTTACAGCTTCCCCAAGGCAATAAAATCTATCTGCTACAAAACTTTAATTTCAAAAGGGCTTTTGGTAAATGCTGTACCCAGATGGGAATTGATAGCAGATGAAGTCAGTATGGGAACAAGAGATTTTTTTTCTTCATCATTCTAACATGACACCAAAACATGTTGGAAGGGGCCGGGCAAACCCTCCATTCTGAACTCCTGTCGGCTCAATACATTGCCCTCACTCCTTTTTCATACCTGAGGTCTGTGTTGGCTCACGATATTCTCCACTGCTGATCTGCCTGATGAGATTTTTGTGATCGAAGCCATCAAAGGGCATTGTTCCATAAACCAGAGTGTAAAGCAATACACCGAGGGCCCAGCTGTCAACCTGAAATACAGAGACAATGCGTGTGAAGCCCAGGAAAGCTGATCCCCACCCTTCTCCCTGCCATTAGCACCACAAGAGCAGCATCACGTCCAGCTGCGCCTACTGATCGGCAAACCCGTATCTAACATCTGACTAACCACAGGCAAAGCAAACGAAAGCAAATGAAGGCAGCTTGAGAACTTTCAATATGGGAGAGACCCAAGCGAACACGCATGTGCAGTAACACTAGCATTAAGATTAACCCTCTAGAACATTATCATCAAAGGCAACCCCATACCACCATGGAAAAGCTGACCCTTCTTACCTCTGGACCTCTGTAAGGTCGACCATTAACTATTTCGGGGGAAGCATACAGTGGGCTTCCGCAAAAGGTCTGCAGAAACTTGTCTTTGTGATAAAGGTTGGAGAGTCCAAAATCAGCAATCTGCAAATAGAATTGCACAAGGCATCTGTAGTACTAACAATATCTTAATGCAACAGAAAATCCTTTATCAGGAAAGACTTAGCTATATTTGACCCTGCTGTAGGACAGGGATCTCGACACAGATAATCTCTCAAGATGCCTGGCCAACCCATTATTCTATGATTTTTTTGCTTCTCTCTCTAAAGATCCTCCAGAGGAGGAGAGGGTCCCCAGGTTAAATCCTCCAGATTAAGAGCAAGGATGCTTTAGTTCCATTCACAGACAGGTCACTGCAGGACTGCACAACCATAAGTCAGTAATTTTATCCTGCAGTTTCACAGCTGTGTCCCCAGTCACAGCTTTGTGCATGTGCACGATAAGAACGGTAGCACTTTCGGCTTGCTTTCCTTTGGTATCGATGATTATACAAGATGAAGAGCTATCAGTGGACAGCAGTGCCTCCCAGTATGAGGAACTTAGCTACGTTTGAAGGAGGAGGAAAGTGAGGCACTTGCTAACTCTTCCAGATTCAGGGACTCCGGCTGAGGAATCTGAGCTGTTAAGCACACGAGATGTCTATCATGAGATAATAAACACAAGTCTGGTTCCTAACTGGAAACAATGGGCCCAAATCCGGCTTTCCCAACACAAACAAAACTTCCCTTGAGACCGTTGGGAATTTTGCCCATGTAGGAACTGCAGGAGTAGGTCCAAATATTTTGTTTACTTCAATTCTCTGTTCTTGTTCTTACAAAACAAAGGCTGAGGATAGCAATACTAAATACTCCCACAACCTTTGCATTTCCTTTGTTTCTCTAGCACAAGGCAACACATCTCATTTTTTATCTTGTTTAAAACCCAAATGCTTCTGTTTCCCAGAGGTACTTTTATTACTGCCCACTATTGACATAAGGCATACATAAAAGACATAAAGCACAGGCATAAAAAAGGTATTATAGCTATAAGAGACAGAAGTTTTCTCTGGATTTTCTTTACCTTATTCAGGTCTTTTTACCAGAAAGAAATTAAATCCCAGGAATTTTCACAAGAGAAAATTCAAGAAAACACAAAGTGAACAGGAAGGAAAAGGATTTACCAGCAGCATCATTCACTCCTGGCTTTCTAAAACGTGCATCATCACTGCCTCTAATATCCGTTTAATTGCAATGTCTAGTCAACTCTTGGGAGACATAAAGTCTTTGTCTCTACTATCTAAACTCCTACAGCTACACCTAAAAATGTCACAGTTGAGACCAAAATGAACAAAGTTGGTGAAGTATGGACAGATGTTCCCAACTCTTCTCTCTTTACCCCAAAATAGAAATATATATATATATATACACTTTATAAATAGATATATAGATATAGATACAGATATAGATACTTTCATGTTAAAAATATAAACTTCTTTTTAAAATATCATTTTCACAAAATTTTTAAAGTCACAGAGCAAATATGAGATTTCACACTTCACCCCTCTCCTATTTTGGTGTTCTGCTTTTGCAGGTGTCCCACTGACAATCTGGACTCATAATATCCTCCTCACAGAGCAGCTGATTCCTGTTCATTAATGTTAATTCATCTCACCATGTCCATTCATAGTTTGAATTCACTCAGTCCCTCAAACAGCGTATTATCAACACACAGCAGAAAATTCAACCTTTAAATAAATGTGGTTTGTAAAATCTTCATTGTATGGCTGGAATGTCATTGAAAACAGCTGGTGTACAATTGCAGTCTGCAAACATATTCTCATGGCTCAGATTGCACTTAATTGCCCTAAATTCCACTTTCTTATCAAGTCACCCCGCCTGGCTTGCAGGAAGTTGGTTTTAAGCCTTATGAAGTGTGCCCTGTCAATCAGGCGAAGAATAGGATCATTTCAGTGTTAAAAATTCGTGCTGGTCATTGAGTTTTATTTTAGTTCAGGATGCAGTTAAGACAAGGACAAACACTGCACAGTGTGATTCCTTAAGAAGATACATTCCCTTAACACCATGGAACGTATAAAATGCATGTGGATGTGCATGAATATATATATATATAGGGATACACATACCATTGTTCACACTAAGAAACTCTCAGACTTGGGCATTCATGTTTTCATTCTGACCATTCAGGAAAAGAGTATTTATGTTACAGTCCACTCCCATACTCACAGACTGATGTTTATCAGCTTTTCCCATTAAAACTGTCATGCCCCCCAAAACAAGATTAATAGAAGCCAACATTACTTCATGTTCTTGGCACTTAAATGGAACTAAGGCATCAAGTCAAAAAAACTTCCTAAATTGGGAGGAGCAGGGAAGTGGACTTTTATTCCCCTCGCTTCAGGAGTGTATGTTTCATATTTACTGTTAGCTATGATAAACCAGCTGTAATTTATTGCTTAAGTATGGACTATAAATTCCATGAAGTTCACACTCATGGAAACTGTCAGTTTTATCCCACTTCAGAATCTGTCTCTTTGTACTGCAGATAGAGAAATAACTAGGTCTCTTAAAGCAAGTGAAACGTATGTGCAGTCGGTCAGACTTCCAGCAAGGTAAATCCCAATTACATATACTTACTCTGTATATATGAAACTCTCATGGGTTTTTAGTGGTTAGTCTGATTGGTGTCCCCTTACCAGCCCAAGAGAAAGTGCAGTTAGTAGGATTATATTACTATTATACTTGCATTTTTCTCTCCTTCTATCACTTTGGGGTTGGTCATACAGTTTACGTCAACCTCTGCTAGACATCTCTTTTAGGTGCGGTTCCCAGCCCAGGGGCTGCCACAGCCCTTCTGTGAACAAGGAGGCCCCCTCCATCGTGCCAGGCTGCATGACAGAGGTGTCCCTGGGGGTCGGTTGTGGCATGGGGCAGGGACACGGTATTTGGATAGGCCAGCAAAAGGCACTAATTCCCTGGCCGCCACATTGGGCAGCAGTTTTTCTCCACCTCCCTGCATGCAGGTGAACTGTGCTCTTAACAGCTGGCACAGGAATGTGCGGAAGGAGAGGCTTGCACACACTGCAGAAGCCCTACTTTCATTGCCACATTATTTCTTTAAAGAACATGGCACCATGAACAAGGTAAGAAAGCAAATAACGCTCTTCTGCCCTGGGAGGCTGCAGTGTCTTGGTAAGGTTTAGCTCTAGGATCGTGCCCCACTATTGATCTCCACAGGTTAGGTCCCAGGAGAAACATTCACACTCGGTGTTTCTGCTAGATAGCTGGGTGCATATCTGGCAAGGTACTGTTTGATTAATTGGCTGGGTGAACTTATACGTCCCATAGATCCACGTCCATGTTCAGTCTCACAAGTCTTTAAAAACTCATTTTATTCACTTGTGTTTGCTGCATTTAGGGGTTTTAAGTAATAGTTTGCAAGAAATATTACTGCATACACCAAGTCCCTGAAAAACATAATTATATACCACAGATCAGATCACTTTTTTTTTCCGTTTTATGTTTTCTTCACATTACTATGACATGTTTGTGTATATCATAATGTACAGATCACTGGCTTCTTCAGAAACGTATTTAATTGCACATTGCACCCAAGAACAAAGGGATTCCTTTCATTTTCTCATTCTTAAAATCAAACTGCCAATTTTGTAAATGCTTTGTAATCCACTGAATGAAATATAAATACTGGGAAAGTACAGATAAGTCTAGCACTCCATTTCTAGAAAATGCCTTCCACTGAGTATTTGAAGCCATCAGTCAATACCAAACCCCAGACTGCATATTTCTTTTTTTCTGCCTGAATAAACCATATAAATACTCTCAGAATGGGGACCTGATAAATTTACTCCTAATAAATAATTTACAGCTCCATATGTGTTTCCTTGCCAACGGTTACTGTTTAGTGAAACAAAGAAAAAGTGGGAAGTAAAATTCTGTGCAAGTATCATAGAAACCACAGTAACATATTCAAAGCTTCAGCATCAGGGAAATAGTGGCCGTGTGCTTAACATCAAGTATTCAAAGCTGATCCTAGTCACGAGGTGTAAAAAAAAGAGAGCAGGGAAGAAAAGGAAAACAATACAAAAAGCAATCTTGAATTAATCCAAATTCAAACACCATTGATAGTAAGATATATGAAATACCAACTGCTTCCTAAGTTCGGTCTATTTTTTAGCTTCACGAGACCCTTTGCAGAAATAGTTACCAGGGGACAGCAAGGGAGCTTGCAGCCACCTACCCACACCAAGGCAGCCTTGCCCGCTCAGAGGTGCGCCTTACGGCTCGCAGAGAAGTAACTGAGGAAAGGCTGGAAATACACAAAATACCTACACGGCAGCTTCAGGAAAGGGAAGCCTTCAAGAAATAGATGTCCAAATGACTGGAAGGGATGTGGGGAGTTGCGGCTACCCGAACTTCTTCTGTAGCAGTGCCACTGGGTATGGCAGCTGAAATGCCTCTGCGGTTCAGAAGCCCCTGGGTGAGCTCCATGGTCTGGACTCGAACACAAAGCTGCCTGTCCCTGCCCCATCCTCCCGCGCTCCCCACAGGATGATTAGACTCCCATAAAGAAGAGAGGGGAGGGAGCGGAGCCTTCTGACAAAGCACAGCTCCCCGGAGGCTTGGGGAAGTGATTGGTTTTGCATATGAGGACCAGAGCACGGAGATCCAGGCCACCACAGCTAGCAAATTCCCCAAATTCCTCTTTTCTCTCAAGAATTCCCTGATTAGCTGGGAAGATAGTTTGGCATGTAACACGGAAAGAAAGGTCATCCTGCCTGCGGAAGCCTGTTTCATATACAATGTCCTAGAAAGGCTACTTTTTGTTTTCAGCACTGCTGAGAACAGCTTGGGCTGCTGCAGCCAGCGTCCCTGTAGGAACAGGAGTGGGGAGGTTTGCTTTAACACTGGATGCTAACAGCAGAACGTCCAAGTATTGCATTGGATGGGCCTTCTGTAAAAGACTATTTTTAGAAACCACATATTTATATGCCTTTAATCCACTAGTTGATCCAAGTTAGCTTCTGTCATCAGTGTTACACAGATGGCAGCTACCATATGTTACTTTCCATTTCCACTGCACATCAGCTTAAAATGAATCTCCAGCGTGAAGCGCAGAAGGCAGTGTGTGCAGCCCCATGGCTTTCAGCGGAGACAAAATGAAGATCCAGTGTATTTAGATATTTGCCTACGCAGGGAGCTCCTCAATCACTTTGTTAATTAAGCAAGGATGACCAAGTGTCAGCAGAAACTCTTCGGCATCGCTCCCTCTGTTTGCCCATAGATGGGCACACCTAGCCACCCTCACATCCAACTACCCAGGAAGGAACGAAGTGGAAAGTGAAACAGGTTCAGCCATCTGGAAACTACACTTATCTCTGCATTATTTATCTTTGTGCTACAGCTATTAGGAAAAAAGAAGAAGAAGGGAAAAAAGGTCATTCCCATGCTTTCACTGGGGAGAAATGACATGGAAATGACATCACTGACATCACTATCCAAAGTATACGTTTGTGTCTGGAGTTCCAAGGCCATTTCCTAATGAAGCACATGTGCTTTACTAGGTTTATTTTGAAACTCTATTTGCTTATTTTCCAGCCATGATCAAAAGGACATTCAGAGTGTTCTGTAGGAGGTACTTGAACCCTGTAGACCAGGAGAGTTTTTTCCTAGTCCCAGCAGCAGCCAGCAATAATATCATTCGTACAATAAACCCGACTGCACGAAACACTCTGCTGTTTCTTACCAGTAGATAGATACTGCTTTGAGAATCACGACCCTTGGGTGGCAGGACAGGGCCTTCTCCCTCAAATTATGCAAAGCTTCATTTAGCGTGTATGACTGCTCACCAGTGGTGCTCTTTCCCCAACCTCCAAACCGCTGAGCCTCTTGCCAGATGCTGTTGCTTAGTAGCTGTTGCCATAACACTTGCTCTTCTAATACTTCGGATAAAAATGTTACAAAACATGCAAATCCATTCTGAGAAGCTGAGGAAAAGAATCCTACCTTAATATTAAAACTGTCATCAAGAAGGATGTTTTCCAATTTTAGGTCCCTGTGGACAACACCGTTCTGAAACAAGGGAGAAAAAAATGGGGGAGAACATGAGAAAATATTGGGAAAATTAAAGGTGAGCTGGCAGGGTGGTCTTTGCATCTACATTTCAGGGCTGATTTCACTGTCATAACACTCACGGCCCAGTGACTAGTGACAGGCAATGTATTAGTCACTTGGTGTGTGGTTAAGGGAAGAATGACTGGAATCTGTCCTCCCACAAAGCCTCTAAAACAGCAGGGGGGG
>NW_010972537.1:199161-236339 GCF_000737465.1 Haliaeetus leucocephalus
GGGGGGGGATGGAGGGCAGGGGGGTGTCTTTTCGGAACTTAATTCCAGCCTAGATCCTGCCCCCACTGCGTGAAAGCAATATATTCTTCCCAGGCACCAGAAAACAATATCTGTCAATGACGTTAGTCCTTACAAAAGCCCTCATTCCTCCAAAGTGCAGCCACGTGGATCGGGGGAGTTATAATCCTAAAGGACTGTAAATGTTAGGGATGGAAGCAAACAAGCTGGGTTTAGGTCAGAGCCTTCTTTAAAGAAATTTGGTAAAAATTAACTGCACAGGGAAGGGCACTGCAGCTTTTCAGCACTGCGCAATGAGGACTTTGAAAACCTCCCTTGTTCATCAGAATTCAAGTGGAGATTAAAGTGTTTAAGAATTCAAATTAAAAAATGTTAGCTGCTCGTTGCCTTTAGCCTCATGCAAGTTTTGGCTCTACGCAGATGGCTCATAAGCAGGGATAAAAGGTCCATGATGACAGCCAGCCAGCTACCTTGGGTTTAATTGCTTAAACTGTCATTCTAGTGGGTACCACGATGGATAAAGTCATTAGCAAAGGGTATCTTTCTAGTGCTCTTGCTACATCTGGAAAAGTTACTTTTGCTTATCCAGAATGAGTACATGCTAAAGCTCATGCATGAACACTCATACCTTTCTCTTGGCTTTTTTCTTTCATATATTTTATCTGCTATTCTAAAGTTGTTCACTTGCATATTCAAATTGCAAACTATCATTCCTTTGAATGCATTAATATTAATATTGTAGAAGTTCTACAGGATACCTTTTCTAGTTAATATTGTTAATATTTTTTTTTAATGTCAGGAGAATTATTTCCAAGGCAAAAATGCAATGTAGGGCTAATGTAAGGGAGTGGCTGGTATCTGCCATAACACAGGAAAACAACCTTAGTCTTTAAAAACAGTCAGTGAACTACGGTAGCACTTTTAATGAAGATCTCCCGTTGTACTGATATAATCACATGCTGTGATACTTAATTGTGAATGCTGTTGCCTCAGACATGCTTTGAAATATATAAGTCACTAATCAGCCTTCAAATAGCATTTTTTAATATCCTTTGCTCACCTTGTGGCAGTAATGTACAGCAGAGACTATTTGTCGAAAGAAGTGTCTTGTCTCTCTCTCGCTTAATCGCCGCCTTTCACTGATGTAATCATACAACTCTCCTTTACTTGCATACTCCATGATGATCACAATCTTATCTTTATTTTCAAACACTGCACAGGACAAAAGAAAAGAAAAAACACCACAGTTGATTCAAAGGTTTGAAAACTGATGCTTTAAAGAGTGAAGAAGACTCAGGACGACTGAACACATCCTATATCATCACTGCAGCCTGGAGAGATGTACTGCCAACCCCACTGCAAAAAGCAAGTTCCAAAGTTAAATTTTTCCAGAGGAATATGACAACATTTTAGACCAAGAGAAGGAAGCTGAGGCTATCTTCAGTTCGATATGGCTATACAAAAGAAGCTCTTTGCCTCTATAAAATGGGGTCACTGGGTGGCAAAGTCAACTTGATCCTAATGAGGTAAGGTGGACACTTGTGCCAGCAACACCTGAATACTAACCCCCACTCTAACAGGGACTGCCTCTTACCAGTAGTCCTCTCAAGGCCAGAGGACAGAAGGAAACAGGAGCTCTTATGTCATTTGGAAAGGGTTAACAGAAGGCATAACAAACTCTGTCTTCAACGACTGGTTCATACAGGATTGCCATTTGGCTTATAATGACTGTTGGTTGGCTTTCACCTACCATCAAAATCCAACAAGTGAGTCGATGTGCATGTCCTCTTCCAGCTCAGCTCTGTGCAACGGCATGGTGGGCATGGACACTTGAGCTAGCAGTGTCTGCAGTGTCTCCGGAGCTGTACAGCTCTTATCAGTATGGCTCTGCACCCTGTCTCATGCACCCAACCCATCCTCAACTTTACTTATCTCCTGCCTCCACCGCATGTCCCACTGCATGCTGTAGATAGGTCCTTTGCCACTTGCACAGAGCCGGCAGCAATGCGTAACTCCCACGTAAGCAGCGCAAGGAACACTCATCTACTACACATCACAACTTGAATGTTCATTGGGGCTGAGGATACTCTGTGCCACATGCTGTCAAGGACTTCACTGGGAGTTACAGATAACTAAACAATTAATCTAGAAAAGCAGACTGTGAGTAGTCTCGAATTGCCATAATGCCCTGACTGCTAGATAGTTTTTCCCCTCTGACACCTAAAATCCACTGCAACCCACTGGAAACTTCCTGTACCTGCCATAAATAACCACTGCTCATATTAAGGCATGGTGATTTTCCTTTTCTCTTTATCTGTGGCAGCAGCCTGCTGAGGCTAGGTCACCCTGGCAGCAAAGCATCTGCAAATTAATGAGGTTACAGGGGTTATTACAAACGGATGCTAGCTGTGACCAGCCCTACTGGAATGATGCCTTCCTCTATCTCTTTAGCAAAGCTGAGCCAGTAGTCCTTAGTGTTTTTAAAAAAACCCAACAAAATAAACAACTTCAGCTTTTGCACTGAAATGCGAAGCTACCTCTCTCAACACGCAGATATTTGCTGCTCTTAGGCTTTGTCTCATGTCTTCTCACACCTTGTCACTCAACTGTACAAGCCAAAGCCTCTGCAGTTCCGTCTAACACCCCTGAACCCCAGCCAAACAGCTCTGATAAAAGGGAGAGCGAACAGCCAGATAAAATTGGCCGCGTACGTGTCTGCTGGCCTCACTGTACCCCGAAGCAGAGGCTCCTGCCAGTGATTACATCCTATGTGCATCCTCATTAGCAATAAACTTCGGAAACTGGAAGAGCTGTCTCTGGATGGATTATACTTACAGTATCCTCTCCAAGAATGACAGACTGATATTGTCTGGGAAAAACTGAACATGCCCTGTGTCATATAGGGAAGTGCTGTGATGTGTTACCAATAAAGCAGTAACATACACATTTGTTTCGCTAAGCTTGGAAAGGCTTGTTAGATACAGGGTTGTTTAGGAAGGCAAAAAGAAATAGTTGCAGTAAGCTGAGACAAACCACTAAAAATACTCTTATTTGATTTGAATTAAAAAAAAACAAACAAAACAAAGCAAAAAAACCAACTCACAATCCCTAACCCCCAAAAAAACAGGTGATTCAATGAGTTAGGGGTTATTATATGATGCACATATAGGTGAAGATGCCACATGGCACCACTGGTCTCAGTGGACTCTCATGGGAGTGCACACTCCAAGCAGTACCAGCTGAGGACCACCCGGAGCTCAGGGGAACATTTGCCTCACCAGAGGGGCACAGATGGGGGCGAAGGGGCTCTCGGCTCTTCCCACCCCGCTGCCCTGACCACTGATGCCTTACCAAGTGTTCGGTGCTAATGGTGATAATAACAGCAGTAACAGCCATGCTACGATGGAGCATTCTTCCAGCCTGTGTTTGTATTAAAGTTTTGCCTTCATCACTCAGTCACGAGAGCTTTCTCAAATCATCCTTGATGTTCTGAAGTTTTAAATTCTAAAATCTAATTTTTTTGGACTAAAATTTGCCATATTAATACAAGTCCTGATCCAGACATATTTTCCTTCATTTCTACAGAAGTGACATGGAAAGCACTTGGTTTGGAGGAATGTGCATTTAAAGGTAATTCCCATCTCAAATTTTCTCTTATGCCCTCTAGGAAACTGAGATAATACCTTAAAATTGAATTTAGGAAAGCATAAATCACTGTTCCAAATTCTGAATTCTTTTCACAAAACTGCACTAGAATCAATGAGAATAGAAGCATCCCAGTAATTGGTATTCAGGTTTCAGTTTACCAGCACACTCAGGACAAACTGGCACACTCTTTTTCTTCACGAGGGAGCATTGTGAGAAGGACACTACCCTTGGACTTAGATGACATTACAGACGCCTCCTCAGCATTATCGTAGCTAAACGATTACAGAATTATACAGCAATTTATCTCTTCATCAAGGAGCAGAGGTGAATGGAGAATCTATTTTTCTTCCAGGGAAGTGGGAGGTATTTTTTTTACAACTGCATCATTTCAGTTCAGAGCACCCCTATTGTATCAGCTGAATCTCATGAGAGAGCACGCAGCTACTTTCCTGCAGAGAAGGAACTGAACAGAGGACAGAAACGTCTTAAATGAGAGCTGCCACTGAAGGATGAAGGAGTGGAAAGGCAATAGGATTTATGTCTATACACACAAATCTTAAAGAGGAATTCAGCGGTCAAAACTATCAGGCACATGACAAGGTGGCATTCTGGCAAGTCTCAGACCATCAGCCACGCACACCACGAATTTTCACAGTAGTAGTTAGGATGCCAGGCAGGCTTCATATAGACACTTCTGAATTTCCCTTCTGAGCACAGTATGAAGTTTTATAAACATATGCTCCAAGAAGGCATTGTGGCCAACGGCTGGGGGAAGAGAGGAGGGCATTAATTAAAGGCTGGATTGACTTACTGCAAATAATAATGAGGTAATAAATATACTGCCCTGTTAACACCTGGGCTGTAACCTGCAGGCTGATGACGGACGGATTGCCTCCATATAGCTTCTGGGACTGCTTGGTTCACTCTTTGTTTTTGTTGCGGATGATTTATTACCTGCCATCCTACTGCATATTCATTCCGAAACTCACCCCCGCCTAGAAGTGTGCCTCAGCCCCGGCTGCAGCTACTGCCGACGGAGAAGCACGGCTTTGGCAGGATGCTGCACCCCAGGAACATCCCGCAGCTTGCTACCGATGGGACAGCCGTGTCGTACGAGCCTGTTCCTAAACCCTAACCAAGGTCAAGGGAAGGAGGGAGGTTATGTATAACAAAGGTGGGGCTGCTCTTGCTTCTTTCAAACCATCGATACTCTGCAAACAGCTGGCCAAATAAGTGGAGAACTGTCAGTATCAACACCCAGACGTGGCAGCAGGAGAGATGGTCTGTCAATCACAAATCAAGAGATGGGGGTTGCTTAGATACGAGGCATGAGCTCCACATATTAGAGGAGAGAGCAGCAGGAGAAATGCTTGCTACAGGCTGTGTGTCATTTATTTCTGAGCCACTGTGTTTATTTCCACCACTCTGGAAGCTGAGTTATGTTGAGAGAGCTGCAGCAAGACCTTGGTGTTGTGGGAGGGCTGCTGCACTACCTCAGCCATAGCGGTCAAGTGGTGCAGGGTAGTGGTTGCAAAACAATTGTACTCCTTTGGAGACAGAGCCTGCAAGATGAAGGATTGACTTCCGAGATGGCTACGCTTCCACCTGGCCGCAGGAGAGGACAGCATTGGAGGGACAGCACTGTGAGAGCACATCGGGAACCAGAAAGCAAGGACCGGGATGTACCACAAGGTCTGAGGAATGGTGTAATTGCATGCTCAGGAGATGAGCAATAGGACTGTGTTAACGTACTAAGACATGGGTCACGGCAATGTGGAGAAACAGCATTTTCCAGTGGGCTACAAGCTTGTTTGGGCTTGGTCTGTTCACCCCAAGAGCCTTAGCAGAGGCTAAGAGCAGCTCTCTACCCAAGCAGCAAATGGTGCTTAAGATGCTGTGGTCAAAGAAAGATTTCTTACAGCTTTTCTTTAAACTCCCCCCCTTAACTCTAACGTGTTTGTTTATTTTTTTTTTTAAATGACAGAAAGAAGGTTCTATATTTCCAGGCTGATAATTGAAACCAAATCTGCTGGCTTCAGAGCTCATTGAAGAAAATAAATGTGAAACTGGGAAAGAACTTCACTTCTCACTACCAAAGACATATCTGAGACAAAGTACATTTTGTAACATCAACAATCTGTCTCTTTCACAGACTGTTCTACGATAGCAATAATTCTTGGATATAATCTCTCCACTTATTTATATTTAGAGGCCATGAAATGATGAACTCAGCTTCTATCTACAGCTTTCCATTTTCCAAATAGCACTGGTTGCGTAGGGACCTCTTGCTGATCAGCACTCTTCTTTTCAACCCTACTGCTAAATTCTTCCCTTTAGCTACACCAAAGTCACCGTCACTGGAACTCACAGGGCAAGTTTGACACTGGATGAACATACTCACTATCCCTCTTAAATGCTAAGATGGACTTCACCCTAAAAGTGTCAAAATCCCACACAGGTGTGGTTTTGCAAACATCAGTCAAAAAGATTTAATAGTACATTGTACACCTGTCTATTGGGACAACTTGCTTTGGACTTACTACCAAATTCAAAAAGCAAAGCAAAGCAGAATGCTTTTGTCCTTCCTCCAAGCTTACAGGATGCTAAAGTCAGAGTGAGTGCTGAGGGGGGCATGGATTTCCCCCCCCCCCCCCCATGTCACTCCCCCTTTGTGGGCTGATTCCATTTGGTTTACATGTAACCCTGGGGTAAGGATTTTAGTTTGTTAGTTTAAGAGGGGCGGCCAATCTCTTCGCACTGGAACCATTTGAATTCTCCTCATGCCTTTGCTCTCTATCAGAGCAATCTCCTAAATTAGTTCCAGTATGTTGACATTCCTTCCATCTGGTGTCTTTCCATTCAGCGGTATTTTTATTACTCTCCTAACAGCCGCAGACAGAAGTACCTTTCCACTGCTACAAAATGCTCTTTTATTAAAGGTCAGCCAAATCAAAAGAACAAGCAAGTTTGTTTTTAATTTTGGAGATGCAGACTAGAATAACCTTTTCATTCAGAAAAGTCATGTATGACCCAATTACCTCACTTGTGTAATAAGGCTCGAATTATTCTTCAAAAAGACATGTGAGTATTGAAAAGTGTTTTTTACCTTAGAAATTCAGCCCGATGCGTCTTCTGTGTTCTTGACTGCTTTGAAAGTTTTACAGTCCCTTGGCCTATTTTTTATTTTGGTTTTTGTATTTATATTATTATTATTTTATGACTGTTTTTTAATAGAGCATACAGCAGACATGAAATATCCAAGGGCCAATGTAGAAAACCACGTGTATGCATATGCATAAATTTATGCATATGCTTAATTATAATTGAAGATAGAGAGATATAAAATATGTGTTTTAAAGCTAAGCTTGTCTTAAATTGTTTTCCTAAATTATGGCCTTATTCAGCCTAACTGCACCTCTTCTTAGATTAAAGGAATGATTAAGATCGTGCAATAATCATTTTAAATCAGACAGCATGCTAGAATTTACTCCCCAGTGAGGAGGTTAAATCAGAACAAGAACCATTATCCTTGCTGAGGTTGTTTCTCAGAGAATGAGACTGAGGATACGCAGGTTTTGATGGTCTACTCTTTAAAAAGGAAGGAAAAATGAGAGTTGCTAATTCAGCCACAATACCATGTTACACTAATTGTCTTTTGTTTCAGCAAAGAATACAAGAGCTAATTCCCCTTTTTTTTTTCAGTTGTGATTACAAACTGCTGTGGAACTTCAGACAAGCAAACATTTACATTGCAGTGGGAGGACTGTGTAAATGGAAGATAGAAATAAATTTCATCATTGCTTGCAATCATTTTGACATCTCAGTTGGACCTGCCAGTGATCTCACACATTTGAGTTATGTCACATCCAACAAAGTGTTGTTTAGGCGATCACCCTGAATGACAGGAAATTCATAAAGGTGGTCTATGGTAACTAAAGAGTTAAGTTTGTTTATACTTGTTTCATTACTATCTCCAGACTCTTGAAATATTACTTGATGTTCTTGGACATTATCAACTGAAAACAATGGGAATAAAGCACTCAAAGGTCAAAAGCCTACATAATGAGAGGAAATCTATTGGAAATGTGGTTAAGGAGTGTCACTGCTGAAGTACTTTCTCTCAGCTAAATAAAAAAAAAGAATCATTCCAGCTTTCCAACTTTCATCATTCTTGTTTAAAGCCCAGTCGTCCACGTGATGTTTTGAGGGACTTTTGACCTTTTCAGGTGTTTTGCACACAGAAGGGATGAAGTCATTAGGCACCAAAGTTTGTTTTGATTACGTCTGAAAACCAGGAGATAGCAGAGGCTTGGGATTGCCTCCCCAGCGCTGTCAGCCTGAGACACGTAACTCTGTTGTGCCCACGCACAAACCCGCCGACGGTGGGAGCTGCCACCTTGGTCCCCGGCTGCCTGCCCCATCCGGGGGTGCGCATCGCAGCCGATGGGGGGGACACTTGCCTGAGCTGGTGCTGCTGGGCGGGGGGACGAAGTTTGTCAGCAACGGCTTGCATCCGTGCACCTTGCCAGCTACCACCCAGGCATGTTTTTGGCAACGTGGCTGCTTTTGCTGACCACACGGTGGCTTGAATGACACAGCTCAAGGAGCCCTGCATTGGAGACAGGCCTGCATGTGTCTGAAACACCGAGCGTGCATTTGCTTTTTGTTGCATCAAGTCTGGCACAAAGTGTGAGATTGAACACGTATTTGGCAAGTAAGATGAGTGTGCTGGAACACCATACCACCACCGTTACACACTGTCAGATCTTCTTCCGTTGCCTTTGGGATTTGAAAGTACAGAAGGGCTGAACCAGTTTCCTGATTAATCAAAGCATGCAACCTAGCTCAAGTCATTGTGGACTGGTAGATACATGACAGAGAATCTCTGTGCTTTTTCTTAAGAGTACCAAAAATGCAACCTAAAAAAGAAGAAGTCCCTCTTACATGGGAAATCCATTTGTTGTGCCTTGTTGCTGTGAAGGGTCCAGCATTGTTCTAAGCATCCTGGCCTCAATCCAACAAAGCACTTCAGCACATGCTTTCCTTCAGTTACTTGTTCACGTTAATGCCATCGTGTTCCATGGGCACCAAATTGTGATCCTAGTATTTATTCATTCTTCAGGGAATATCTTCATTAAACTATTTCTACAAACATGTTAGCTAATAATCTGTTCATTTTTAAGAGCATTTTGCAAATGGGCAGACTTTTCTGTATGGTTATGCTGACCAAGAACAACTCTTCCTGCACAGAAACACTCAACATAGGCACTATATTTCACACTACAAAGACTCAAGAGCTCACTCCTGAATGTACCAAGCATAACTTCACTCTCATGATTGGTCCAACACATGTTTAAATGTTTGCAGAATCAAGCCCGATGCTCTTTCCCTGGTTTAACTTTTATAAAGTATTGCCAGATGAGATAGATTTTGCACTCAGGCTACCCCTGGAAAAATATGTTAGCTCTCAAAGGCTTTATTATCAAATCCTGGAGTTTTCAAGGCAAAAAAAGAAATAGGGCAGGGGAAGGGCGGAGGGGAGACAGACAGATGAATGGACAGAGGCATTATTCTATAAATTAAAATTTATGTGCTGAAATCAGAACACTGCTAGCAAAGCCAGCTTCATTTATCCAGTCCCTTTCAAGGAGTTTAAAGTCACTTGAAAGAGCACTTCCCTCACAGCCGCACTCGACAGATTGCCAATTACAGCCCTGCTGAGAGGATGGAATTTCTCTGGAGTCACAACTGTATGTCTGCCCTCACAGTAACGGGCAAGGTATGTGCCTTTTGATTAGGTTACAAAAAAATATCTCTAAACTGGAAAGCTTTGTTTCCACACATCTAGATTTTCTCAGTATCAAAAAAAAAGATAAGCTTGTGTTTACATCAAGTTGACAAATTCAGAGGTTAATTGCTTTTAAGCAGGCAGGTCAAAAGGATACGTAAACAAGGATCCTACTTAAGGAAAACACATGTTTGCAAATGCAATACAAAGAGCTTTCAAAGATACTACAGGGAGATACAGGATTGTCCATGCTAGGTAGATCTGTGCAACCTGGCACCTACAGAAAGCGCTGTCAGACATGCAGTGGCAGTCTGAAAACTTACAGTAAAAATTAGTGAGAAAGGAGAAAAATATCTGTGGGGTAGCTTCAGTTTAAAAGTTAAGCATCTGATCTAAGTTAGTCAGCTAGACTCTTTCTATAGCCAACAGGAGCCTCCAGTAAGTCATTTATCCCACCTATCTGAAAAAATGTCTCCCAGGAGGGAGCAAACCACCCTGTGTAGATGCTGATCTCTCTTGAGTAGAGAGGGAAACTAGACTTCTAGCGTACACCAACTGTCTAAATGTTGGATGGCTTAAATTTGGTGAGATTAAGCCCATCCCTGAGGACTGAATAACTTCAACATTTTTTGTCAGAGGATAGCAATATTATCACTCTTTATGCATCACTCAAGAGGAATAGCCATGTGTTTAAAATCCGACTTCAAGAGGATACAAATACTTCAGTCCTAGATGTAGTCCCTTAACTTCACTACAAGTACTCTTCAGCTTAAAATGAAGCACACGCTTAAGGATCCCTGAGCTCACATCCTCATCTCTGGGCAGTATGTAACTGCTCCTCTGGATTCAGCTGCACAACCACACGTCTTCCCACTGCTACAATATCTAAGTTAGAGCATTGGCTGCTAAAGGCCAAATACTGACTCTGCTTGGAAAGGTTGGATGAGCTGTATAGCTGCTATAGCTCTGCTCGACGTAACTCCTTCCAATGAACTACAGTCCAACCAAGAAGCTGACTTCCACTGCCCATCCCTTCAGGCCAGGAATTAAACATCAGAAGCCATAAAAGGCTGCTCTGCTTTCTAGAAAAAGAAAAGGAAACAAACCAGTAACAGACCGGAAAATTTCCCAGAAATGAGAGAAAAACTGCCTCCAGGTTTGTCACTGCAAAGTGCTGCTGCTGGCTGACGGACAACAAGGGGACCATAAGATCACCTGCCATAGGTGCTTGCCCTCCTGCAGACAGGACGAACCCTCCATCGTGGAGCTGGACTGGCTCTGCTGCAGAAGCACTGCTCCTCCCTCCATGGGGCCAGAGGGCAAAGTTTTGCTCCCACGGGACTTTATTGTCTGCTTCTTAAAAATGCTGTAATCTTTTTAACTTTTACGAATGTTTTAACTCAGTAAAAACTATTTAAAGTAAGGACGAGAAGGGCAATTGGTCAAAGGACCGCAGCATGCTTAATCTTTTTTCTTTCCGAGTTCCCGTGCACATTTGAAATAACTTTTGTTCCATTTGCAACCCACATGCTGACACAGCATCCCTCCCCTTTTCTGTTCCCAGATCCTGTTATGAGTTTATTCAATAAAAAGACAGATATTCATCTCTTTTCAAGTACAAGAACATGCTTTTGAATAACTCAATATGCGATACTGTAACAGTACGCCAAGCCAGCCCTTGTTTTAATCAGTCATATCAACTCTCAGAGCGAAGCTGCCATATACATATCATCACCTTGCACATTTACCTCACAGGTATGTAAATACGTAGGGCTAAATTCGGGCTGCCTGTTCTGCACATAAGGAAAGAGGTGATCCCCGGGGACAAGGCTGCCCGACCCAAGTCCCTCCAAACCTCTGGAATCCACATCCCAGGTCCACCATGCCACCGCAGGAACAGACCTCTTGGCCGGTGTCTTTTAGCACGTACCCGGCCTGAACATCCCAGCTCTAGCTCTAGCTGGGATGTTCCTTGAGGAAGGAAGGAAGGAGGAGGAGATTTTACTAGAGTGACACTCTATAAATATATAAACAAACAGGCAAATCAGGGAGGAATGCCCCTGGCTTCCTGCTCCTTGCTGTAGGACCAGGGAGCAGCTCCCAGAGGCAGGAATTAGCAGGCTTCCCAGCTGTGTCCCAGGAAGAAAGGAGTTAGAGAAGGAAGACAGGATAAGGAAACAGGAACGATAAGCCAGCGACAGACTGACAGGAAAGCGTGCAGAGGTGGATAGGAAGCAGATGCTGGGATTCAGGGGGAAAACAGCAATGGCAGAACCAACAAGACTAACTGGCAGGTAAGGGAGGACCAAAGGCCTAAAAAGCAGACAAGACTGGTCTTGTACAGTCCAGGGAAAATAAAGCATAAAAGGACTGGTTTAGAGGCTGGGGTCATAAACGGACATCAGGCTGGTGCGTGAGTGAGGGTGAAATTAAACTGAACTGTCCAACGGGAGCAAGGAGATGAGGTGATATGTGCAATGATTTCCCACCTGCCATGGACAAAGCACATAACTCACACATGAAGAAGCTCCTCCAGGCAAAGGGTTATACATCCACGAAACATTGGTGCTTCAGAGGGAAGGTAGTGCTCAAAACAATCTCTTTGGTAAGGGATCGGTTACACTAGGAGTAGGGGCTTGTTTGGTGCATGATCTCAAGAAACATGAATATCAGGTCTGCAAGAACGTAACAGAGCAGTCAGGGAAGAGAATCGCATTCACTAACCTTCATATATGGTGATGATATGAGGGTGGCTGAGGGATGACATGATCTCAATCTCCCGTCTGATGTGAACCATATCTTGTTCATCCTTAATTTTGTCCTTACGAATGGATTTTATTGCAACCTATAAATTCAGGAAATCAAGCATTATTCTTGGAACTGAACAGATGCACATAATCCATTAAGGAGAGTTCAAAAAATAAATACAGATGTTAGATGTTGGCAGGACATGGAATGACCAAAACAAAGCTTTAAAATACAATCCTCCATGCCCCAGCTCCTACATTTTATAGCAATAAATACACTCTCATTACAGTAATGGGTGACATGAAGTTTTAGGGTCTTCAGGTCTTAGGACTTCACTGAGAGGGAACACAGCATCTTTTGGAAGGATCTCTGTGTTAGCCTAAGTACTCTCCATCTGAGGCAAATGGCAAAACTCCCAAAAGATTTCGATGGCAAGTACATTTGCTTAGACATGATTGCATCTGACAATTTCAAATAGAAGCTTTGGAGACAATTTCTCCGAAATACAGTTGAGATCTCTGATAGGGAATCCAGGGTGCTGATTACACATTTATATTTGCCCACATTAATACACAGAGTATCACATTAACACGGGTTGTTCCACAGTTCTCTAAAGCAGGCAAATTGCTCAGGAGTTAGGACTTATTTAAAAATCAGAAGAAATAAATCTTTGAAATTCACATCTAAACTCGTCCTCATATAAACCCAAGGCTTTCAGGCCCTACACGGCACTTATGCAATCACTGCAAAACCATATCCTTCCTGCATCCTTCCTCAATCAGCAACCTTTTTTCAAGCACATCGTGTGACTGGGTATCTTTCCAAAAGGCAGGGTGGGAACAGAGGAAGTGATAGCTGAACTTGCAATATAAATTCAAATTATAACAGCCCTTGTGAGTGTGTGTATGTGTGTTGCCTGTGAAAAAAGGGCTTATCTGAACAACGCCATAAATAATCACCGAGGTCAGCTCATGCCCTAGGAGAAATGCAGAAGCCAACAATGGAGAGAAGCTGGTGGGAGAGGGAAGGTGAGGGCATTGTGCATACTGAATGGCAGCACAGCCTTTATTATACTCAATATTTACCCTGCTTTATTTTTGTAAGTCAGAGTTCAAGGAATAAATTACCAGCTACTTTAAAATCAACAATACGTCTTTGAAAAACATCACTGACCTGCTGAGATGACCACCCTTTTATGGGTAAACAAAACTTTTGTCATTCTATGCAGCCAACTACTGGGGCCTCTCCTGGGAAAACATTTGTAAATCTGTGATTTATGTGATTTCCCTAGTTCCTTCAGAAAAAAATAATTTCACTGCCTACTTCAGTAATTGCAAGTGGCATGACCAGTATCGTTTTCATTATATGATGTAGCATCAAGGATATTGAAGAAAGAAGGGAAAAACTTACAATATTATAAAATTGAAATGTACCTAAACAGGAGCTAGTTTAAAGGATCAGGTTTCCTACAAAGCCTTCAACTCTGAAAAGCAACATTGTTCAAAAAAGCATTAAGCACATGCCCCATCCCCTCGAATTCCCAAAGATTTCAGCACATGCTTAAAATTAAGCTCACGCTCAAGTGCTACCCTACTTTGGGACAGCAGAACAAAAAGCAAAACTCAAGGGACAAACTGATTTCCATGTTAAAACCAAAACAGTTCTTTTCTTCCTCTTGACCCAGACATTTGGGATAGAGATTTTAAAAGCAACAATGTAACTATGGTCTTATCTACAGGGCACCTATTTCTAGAAAAGGTAATACAACGGATCTTAATTGAATGAGTGATCAAGATAATGTCCAAGTAATTCTAGAGATGGAGAAAGCAACTAACACTAAAGATGAGGTTGGATCTGTCCCCCTTCCCATGTTTGCACTGGGACAGCCTGCAAATGCAAATACACCATGTATACAAGAAGGATGTGGGTGGCTCTTGGAGCAGCATGTGCATTCCTGCAAGAAATAAATATAGACATGGGTAAAAACACATTTTTTATTAAAAGACAGTCTTGTACTTGGCTCTGAGGAAGAATTTAAGAAGGGTTTCATTGTCAAATATACAACGGGGAGCAAATTCTTCACCATTCTTGGCTGGTAAAGTAATAACGGCACCCCAGAGGGCATGCCAATCTCCTACTAACTTGACTCTGTGCTTCACAGACAGGACTTTTGTACGTCTATACATAATTACTGCAAATGGCCTCCATGGAATAACTGCATATATGAAAACATATATTTTTAGATACAAAAATGCAAATGTGATTGAAAAGCGGGGCGGCACTCTGTAAATTAATGTTTGGATTAATCTTCAAATGCAAACAGATGTGTTGCCTGGGAACATATTTTTCAACAGGACCAGAGAGTTTACAGTCTCACAACCCGCGTTGAAAAGTGGTTAAGGCATCTAGGAGCCTTAATTTATAAAGGCTATTCCTAAAAGTTTAACCAAATTCTGAAGATAGTACTCAAGCTCTCCTGAAAACATCACTTCCCAGTTGCAGGAGTAGAATTCAGCAGCCCAGCCGAAGTACTTGGGATTTTGTCAGTGACATCCAGGCTGCGAGATCTCATCCCAACATAAGGAAAGAACGCATGCTGAACGCATCTCTCAGATTTTAACATTAACGACTTTCTCTTCCCTCCCTCAGCTACTTCAGATCACAGTGACCGGCACCTGGAAACAAGGAAAGACAATCGGCAGGTGTGAACTACCTTAAGTTCAGCAAATGTCGATGGAGCCAGGGCAGCTGGCTCCTGCGAAGCTTCCACCTGCCCACGCTCAGACCATCCCCTGCAACCCTGACAAACAGCAAAAGTGCTGTGGAAGAGGCAATACCCCTTAACCAGGGCACAGTACATTACCAGTACTAGCCCTTCATATTGGAGCAAGGCTTCAGACGCTCACACATACTAATGAAATAATATCACTGTCTATTTGCATAGCACACGAGCACGCTCAAAGCAGAGTGCAGCCATTTATTAATTAAACCTTGGGAGGCAAGTGGTGAAGCAGCACTATTCATCCACTTTTAGGAGATGAGGAAATCGAAACGGAAAGCTGACATGACTCCTAAAGGAAACAAGGACAGTAGCATCTCAGAAATCGCTGCCTGCCTCTCCCTCACAAACTGTGCAACCCACCACAGGACTGCCTTGCTCAACAAACCATCTGATTATTGAAGGCTGATTTCTGATACCCTTCCCCATGTTCAACTGCTATTTTTCCCCTCAAAAAGAACCTTGGGGAAGTGAAAGGTTCGAAGGCATCTCAACAAATACTTTTTACCCCACGCTGTCTGCCTGGCAGCCTGCACAATCCCCAAGTGGATAGGCTCCACATCTCAAAGGCTATCAAGAGTGCACAGCCTTGCTGGTGACCTGGTCCGAAAGGCCAAAGAGCAAGCGATCGCTGTCAGCGGACTGTCACCGTCAGATGCGGCATCCCAAAGCAGGATTAGCAGAGCAGCGGGACAGCATTCGTTCCAGCTCTTCTCTCCCCCAAGAAAGGGATTTCTGCCAGTCAAGCGTCTTTCACCTGCATCAGTCTGCTCAGACCATGTCAGCAAGGGCACTTGGGCTTAAATCTACTGATGTGAAAAAAACAACACAAACAAGAAAGCAGTCCAGTTTTGGGGGTTTTTTTAGTATTTCATGGAAACGTTACAAGTTATGATCACATTTTAGGTATTTATTATATATTTTATTGTTTTCATCTCTCTGAGCAAAATAAGATCCCTCGCTGTTCAGGCTCTAAAACAAGTCTCTCTTCCAGGTATTCTAAAATATCAATAATGGAATTTCTTTCATGAAATGTATTTTACTCGGAAATATATTCCAGAAAATACATTTTCAAAGCGTGCTTATGCTTTTAACACCAGACAGAGCTGGCTCCATTTTTCAAAACTGCACTTATAGGACTGCTGCCAGATACAGTACATGATGAACCTGAAGAACTTAAGCCTAATAAAGAAATAATCTCAATTGAGAAATACCTTATGAAAGAACTTGTTTGTTCATTCTTTAGGTCCTTTTCTTTCTTGTTTGCCTGCCTCCTTACTTTCCTTGCTTTCTCTGAAAGCAACAGCTTGACTGTGTACAACATCAATATTTATTAAGGGTCACAGCCTATGAATCAAGAGTAGGGCAAACGCAACATGCTTTTTTACATCAGCCACATTAACTACTCCAAATATTCCAGCTCAAGATCTGCAGAGAAAGTGCTGTTAGTCCCTTCGGTACTCTCAGAAACACTGTACTTATACCTCTACCACACTTTCTCAATATATTTTACTGGTTTTAAGACTTAGATAATTTAATTATAGTATTTTTAGTAACTTTACTAGTGGAGGAATTTGTATTTTTCCTAGCTTCTTGTCTTAATGACAATTTCAGATAACTCCAAGACCTTCCACTCAGACAGAGTAACATATCAGATTCTTAATAATGAAATCTAAAGCCTCTCACCCCAACAAAACAGGTTCAAGTTCACCCAAAGCCCCTATAGACACGGTATCCAACCTGGCAAAACACTTTAGCACATGCTTGACTTCACACATGTGAGCAGGCCACTGACTTTTGTGGGATAGCTCACACATATAAAGTTAAATATATGCATAAGCACCAAGGTCACAGCTCAAAACTAGGCCATGTGATGGTCCCTCTGGGGATCAATGCTGGCTGTACGCAACAGGAACACCCTCGGTATCTCTTCAGTAGCTCTGATGGCAACATGGTCCCCTAGGCAGGGTTAGAGGGGGAGAAAAGAGCACCAGAGATGGACTGAAACCAGTTCTGGTACCAGCCTCTGCTCAGAAGCAGGCGGAGAGAATACCCTCTCCAAAACGTATGGCACAGGGGAGAGAAAGCAGGGGGTTGTGTACCTCCAATATTGCCAGGCATTCCCAAACAGCTCTACAGGAGCACAGTCCCTGCTCCACCGCTGCTCTGCCTTCCAGAAGCAGATAGGAAAGAGGGAGCAGAGCTTTTGGCTTCCCATCCCTCCGTGAGTCAGCTTGCAGAGTTTGCTGGGCAGGACACACGGAGAAGTAAGCCGCTCTCTTCAAGGCTGCAATAAATTACCTGTCTCCATTAGCTGCAAAGAGGATTTATACTCACTCTCTGAACTGGTGTAGAGGGATTATTAAATATTTTGCAACACAGTATGCTTCTTTGCTTTTGTTTGGTACAAATAACTTGAATTGAACTATAAATACTTCAAAAAGATGACGGTTGCAAAGGTTTCTGTACATTCAGTCCTATCTGTAAGAGAAAATTCTCTCCTCCTTTACAAGCTTCTTGGCTGCTGGGCAGAGCAAAACGGGTGGAATTTTCTTTTTACAGAGGCAGATCAAGACCATCACATACAGAAAAACATCTCAAAGTCTAAACATCTGGCAAAGGGCATGGCAGGCAGTAGGTGCCCATTTCCCTATCAAATCTCCATGTCTGCTGAGTCACTTCTAGCATCATTTATGGGATAAGCAACAAAGCTTTACTTTCATCAAAGAATAAAGCTATTTCTTTTGATTTCAGGAAGTCGGCTCATGTGTTTGTTTTCATCTAATGAACCTACATTTGCCTCATTTCCAGCCAAAATGTATGAATATAAACAAAGGTAGAATTAGTCACAGTGCAGAAAGTCACAGATTTTTAAGTCGGCTAGTGCTGTCGCCAAGGCTGACCACCTGAATGCCACAAAGCACTGAACCTTCCCCAGCAATTTCTGCATGCAGTACATTCAGTCCCATTGAAAACAATCTTCCACTCTTTATTATCTATCAAGGCTATTTTTAGGACCGTGGTGAGATACGAACAAACTGCTTTTTTCCACCGTGGGGGCTGTGACTTTTAAGCTGGTTCCAGCACTTGTGCATACCACCCGTGCTCGAGCAAATTCCAACGGGCTCTTGCAATACTATTGTGGAGAGTCATAAAAATGACATCAGGACAGAGAGCGCAGTCCTCCGAGAAAGGGAAACCAGCTTGCTGCCACCGAGAGGTACGTTCGAAATGCAGCTTAGAGAAAATTATTATTAAAAACTATTTTCTTTGGGTGGAGAGGGAGGGGAGGGTTAAACACACATAAACCTCTCCTTTCCAAAAGCTGTGAACTGAGGCCATCCCCACCCAGCAATGGGAAGTGGGTCAGCCCAGTCGGTTTCACAGCTCTGCTTCCTTTCTTTGAGACTCCGAGGTGGGAATTGCAACGCACCAAGTGCCAACAGGGGCGGGGAGGTAAAGAATAGGTGGATCAACCAGGGGGGAAGAGAAAGGGAGAGCAGAGGATGTTTGGGGGTGTGGAGAGAAAAGGCACATTGTTCTTTCTCCAGCTCCACAGAGCTGAGCAAGAAAGAATAAAGTCTGGCACCGTATTATGTTTTTTTTCCAGGGGAGTCTCTGCCTATGGCTCTTGGCCCAGACACCACCAACACAAGAGGAAGAGAAACAAAGCTATGAAATTGGGTGGTCCCTGAGGTTGCTGCAATCAAATGATAAGGAGGGGGATGCTGATAATGCAGTTGCATTGAAATGGCACTTCCAGAGGTTACACAAAGGAGAGAAAGGAAAGGCAGGGGACAGGCTGAATAACTGTCTATCTGGCCTCCGAACCTTCCAGGTGGGAAGAAAGAGCCATGGACGGATATCCCTACAGGGAAGCCAAGCATCCAAAGGGTTCTACAAAGGCATTCTCATGCAGACTTCTTCTTGTAAGCCTCTTCCCACATGAGTATATCTTTGCTGTGTCCATTTGGTGGAAAAAAAAAAAGCTTTCTGGAGACTCCAATCCCAGGCCAAATGCAGTAATAAAGAGCATCATGCAGGACGTGCAATTCCAAGAAGCAGCTTCTGCACAGTCACAGAAAACACTTCATGCACTCACTGAAAAGTTGGACAAAAGGCCACTGTGAGTTGAAGCAAAATTAGTGCCTGGCGTGGTGCATTTTGCTAACACATCTCCGAGAGCTCTCTGTTTCAGAGAAAGAGTAAGGTTGACACAATGCCATTGTTCTGGAGATTGTTACTTTTCAGATCCTAAAAGCCAGATCATCTCCATGGTGACACTGCCTGGGAGACAAGCATGCAACAGAATCCTCATTAATTATTTATCAACGGCCCAACTCTATCGTTTGATATGTTGGCAAACTCTGCAGTAATCAGGAGAGTTGCCTGAAGCGGTAACCGGTGCCATCTGCACGCAGTGAGATTCTGCTGATTTAAATCTCAGGGCTTCTGCCCATTACTCTGTTCCATTGCATGTTTGTTCGTGTCATGGACTTTACCAAAGACAAAACGCTGTTATTGTTGTCGCGAGCCAGCAGCTGCACACATAAAGGGCGAGGATGCACGTGCCACGATGCACCTTTCAAGTTCATTTGCTTTTAAGAGGCGAGGGTATTTTTTACAGCTGCCTCGCTCTGTATGGTAAAAGCATACAGCAAACATCTGTGCCTCTCTGCTTCATTCCCCTCTTCCCAATGCATCACATAAAAAAGATTATATTTCTAAAAACCAAAGCTGATTTACTGCCACCCTATCACTCACTACCTGTAGAGAAACTCACTCCTACACCAAGGCAGTAGAAGTCCCCAGTCAGTGTAATAAATGTTATATCAAAATTCTATTTGCATAAGCTGAGACACAATGTGCCAGTGCCTCTTGGAGAACCAGGGTACGGCTACCTCAGGTTTAATATTCCTTTTCTGATTCTGCTGGACGTAGTTGCTCTTATATCATAAATGATGATTCATCAAGTGAAGAGGAATTAACTAATCACAAACACTAGGCAAGGGGGTTATATCTTCCTTCTAGTTCCCCCTTTATTCACAGAGAAAAATGCCTGTGGAACAAAGTTTTAATGAGCAGTAGAAGGCACCAGATGAACACATTTATGCTGTACATATACAAAGTGGGTGCCAGGAGGAACACGTACAACACCCTTCCTCCACTTCTTTCCTCACCCCCGCATACGGTGCCTGTTAACAGGATTTGTGAGTGCATTTCCTGAGTAACCAGTGCCTTACTGGAAAATTTACATCCCTTCATTGTCTGGTACCCGCTATCCTCAGCTATGTATATGAAGCCTGGCATATTTACACTGTGCATCTTCTGACAAATTTACCTAGCAGACCTTTCTTCATTTAATGCTGAGAATCCTGGCTTCAAGTCATCCTTAGCACCAGATGGATCTTACATCTCTGTATTAATCATTTCAGGACTGATTTACCACTAGGAATAAAAAAAAAAAAAGTATTCATCTGGTTTAGCATAGATCTGATTTCCAATAGCATTTAAAAACACAAGCTAGCAACCTGGTTATTGATTTTTCATAGTGAGGTAGTGAATCTTGAAAACAAGAGGGAAGAAGGGAGGGCTGCAGAATTCAGAAATGGGCAGTCCACTGCTATATGTCAGAAACCTACCAAAAACCTTCTCCCTTCCCAAAATAAAAGGTTTTCATACAGCATTACTGAAGTTCCAAGTCATAGGACTGTTCAGTTTTAGAAGATCCTACAAGTAATCACCATCCCTAGCAATAACAAAGTGTTTCCCATAGTGCTGCCTCAAGTTGCCCCTTCTCACCCCTCCCCGCTGTCCCAATAGCATGCTACCGCAGATCTGCATCCACTTCAATCCTCCCTGATCCACAGTGAATCGAATTTGCCCTGGTAGCAGCAGAGGTTGCAAAGGATTTGCTGAACAACGGAGATCTGACAAGATGAGGTTTAGTAAAGATGTTTGTAGCCATGGCCTGCCAGGATTGGAGTCCAAGGCTGGCAACCTGGGAGAGACCCTGTCACGTGCAGACGTCACCTTCCGTAAGAGTGGGACTGCTTACGTTTTTCCTAATTCACTTCTAAATGTAACTCCATATCCTTCTGAATATCCAAAAATATAATATCTAATACTTTAAAATGTTTGTAACTCAGCCTGCAAAAAAAAGAGGCTTATGATCAAATTCTGAAGGAATTAAAAAAAGACCAAAAAAAATGGCCGAGTTGAAGTTTTGGGGCTGTCATGCACAGATCGATGGAAGACCATCTCTCTTCCAAAGTCTAATAACTCATAAATATCCCATCCAACTACCTTCAAGCTTTCAAGGGAAGTTCATGTTTTGGCACATAAGAAATTATATCTGGAAAGAAACTGGGGTAGGGGATTTCCCCAAGGCAATGGAGGTTCATAACTGTAATTAAAAGAAAAAAAAAATGCTTTATAACCTCAACTATGGATCGTTCCTCCTTAATAGATGTTAACCAGCACTGAATGCCACATTTACTGAAAAGATGAAAACTGCATTTACAGTTAACTTCTGGTGAAGTTGCCAAGCAGATGTTTATTTTTGGCTTCCACATTTACTAAAGCCAAATGCTACACTGAATTGGGATTTCACAAAGTCTAACTGCTTTTCTTCCAGGTTACAATTTTGTTGGAACCAAAAGGGAAAAAAAAAAGGAGGGGAAGAAAAGGCAGGGAAAAAAAGCTGACTTCACTTTTAAGTAGGAAAAAACCTGGTAGCATCCGTTTCTATCATGTCTGTTTATATCATAGTTTAAATAAGGTTAGAATTGTGCAATCATTATTGATCAACTTCCAAAGGCAGCACAGCTCCATCCAGCACATGTGCAAAAGAGGAAAAGTCACTGGAAGCGAATCCTGTGTCAGTCACTCTTTTAACTTCTGCAAGTCTGTGCGCAGACTGTTTAGCACTAATTAAATTACTGGCAAGTCAGGTTAAAGAGGAGTGAAAGAATTCACAAGCCCCAAGTTTACTGTTCTCAGTGTTACATGGGTATTACAGATTCCCCCTCCAAAAACTGGAAGATAGATTTCACATTAATTTTGAGGCCTGATCTCACAGCTACCACAGCTGCTGATGTAATGCAAAATGCTAACCTGGGGCAGCAGAGAGGGACTTTAATTCAATGTTGTTTTTTCATTGTGAATAAGCAGTGAACCACACTGAAGTAATCCTCCGAAGCAGGAGTGCACACTGTTCAAGGCACCAATTTGGGGATGAAATGCAAAACCAAGATCCTGGCTACTTCATTAGAAAAAGCCCTTTATGACTTTCTTAAGAAGAGAGGTATAAAGCCCTGGTGCCTGGATCTAGTTCCAGTTTGAATATGACACAGTCTCCTGTAATTCCTCCCAGTAATTTAAATTGGAAATGCAGTTATTCACACCCTCTAAGCAACTGCTGCAAACTATTGCAATGTGCTGTTAAATAATTGCTAAATAATGGTAACCTCAGCAGTTACCAGAGTCTCTAAAGTGATTTTGCACATGTTTAGGTGAAAGGTGCTATATCAGTGCAAGGCTGTAATTCACATTAAACAAGGAAGGGGGTGGGACATTGTTTAAACTCTTTCTTAGAACTAGTTTTTTCCAAGAAGCCAACTGACAGCACATTTTCATTCATTGGTACGTTCTGCTTGAGGAAGTTGTGGGTAAATAAACATAACTTGGATTATTGTCTCTCTTTAACTAAAGTTTCTGTGAGTTCAGGGAAGCCTTGGAACCACTGAGAACTTTGCACATCTTTACAATGCCTCTTCTCCCACAAATGTGAAGTCACCTGGTATTGTGTGGATCCTTTAATTTTGCTCTCCTGGTTCTGCAGTCCTTCAAAGAAAAAAGGAAGTGCTATTTCACCATGAGAATCACAATAGTACAAGGAAAACTTGGGAAGAGTCTTTCTTCTTTTGAAGAAATGTCAGGCACCGTGACGCTCATTAACACCCAACACCATACTGCTTGACCCCTCAAATTCCTAATTAACCCAGTGGAATTTTGAAGTGTGGAGAGATTTTAAGTTGAGTTTATACAGTTTAGGCTTTTGATTTGTCCTGGTTTTGGCTGGGATAGAGAATTTTCTTTCTAGTAACTGGTATAGTGTTATGTTTTGGATTTAGTATGAGAATAATGTTGGTAACACACTGATGTTTGCTAAGTAGTTTTTATACTAAGTCAAGGATTTTTCAGCTTCTCATGCCCAGCCAGCAAGAAGGCTGGAGGGGCACAAGGAGTTGGGAGGGGACACAGCCAGGGCAGCTGACCCAAACTGGCCAAAGGGGTATTCCGTACCATGGGACATCATGTCCCGTGTCTAAACGGGGGGGAGTTGGCGGGGGGGGGAGGGGGGGGGAGTTGGATCACTGCTTGGGAACTAACTGGGCATCGGTCGGTGAGTGGTGAGCAACTGCACTGCGCATCACTTGTTTTGTATATTGTAATTCTTTTATTATTGTTATTGTTATTACTATTTTCTTCCTTTCTGTCCTATTAAACTCTCTTTATCTCAACCCACAAGTTTTGCTTGGTTTTTTGGTTTTTTTTTTTTTTATTCTCTCCCCCATCCCACTGGGTAGGGGAGAGCGAGCAAGCGGCTGCATGGTGCTTAGTTGCTGGCTGGGGTTAAGTCATGACAGGATTAACATCAATGAGCAGGGATTCATTGCACAAGGATGGTGGGCCACAGAGATTATATTGTGGAAGGCACACAGATGTGTGTAAACGACACAGTTGGAAGGGTTAACGACACAGAACTGTCAGAAGCACCTATATCTAGTATATTTTTCTAAATTGATCTAAGGTGGATCAAAATATAAATGCACTTCCTGGTGGGAATCTAGTGAAGCATAAACCCACATCCTATCTAGAAAAATACTCTTGGGAAACAAAAAGATTGGCAATCGTGTGTATCAAAGCCTCACCCAGGTTATTTTGCTCCAGGGCTTGCAGATCACTTTGCAATATTAAATTTGTTTTTGTAAAAGCACTGCTTCAGTATTACATTGTTCTGCCTGGACATTACCTATTTAATGGTCCCTTTTTGGAAGGGACCGTCCTAGAATTTATGAGGGAACGTGGTGGAATTGCTACAGAGGGAGGAAAGGAGTTTGCTAACATTTCTTCCCCATCCGTCTCTGATTTCGGAGAAATATTTATACCCCTGAAGGTAGGGGAACCTCCTGTTGTTCCCTTCTATTTATTGAAAGTAAATTACCAGGGCCACCCTAATGGCTCAGTGGAGAGACTAACACAGGAACAGGAACACTCTTGCTCCCCGTGGCCAGCTGGGCTTCGAATAGACGTGAGAGGGTAAGGAGTGAATTACGCTTTCCTACAATTAAGTGGCTGGTGATCAAGCAATTTTGCAGCCTTAAACGCATAATTCTAGCTTTCCCTGCTAGAAGAGGAGTTCACAACTGCAGACAGTTGTTACAAGTAGTTATGAGGAGGGTTAACTTTGGAGGGGAGAAACAGCAAAGCAGTTTTTTTCTAGATGGAAAGCTTTTGGCAAAGAACTGCCCCAGACCCTGTGATCTCCAGGACTGTTGCCCCCTTCTTCAACACGCACAAACACCTTTTTTGGCATGTGTTTTGGCCAGTCAGTTGAACAAGGGAGAGTTAGCACTCAGATTTCTGGGATCCCCTTGCCAAAAGCTAAGCTGTTAGGTAGTGCAACAGCAGCAGCGCAGGCTTCCCACTTCACCCTGCCAGTGACCTTCACACAGACTTGGACATACCACCTTCCTCAGAGTGAGGAGCAATTCCCTCTCATGCTGCTCGGTCCAGAAATTCATCTCAGCAAATACCACAAATCATGTCAGACCGAGCAGGACTATTAAAGCAGTGCTGCGCAATGTGAATTGCTGTCCACAAGGGACTGGAGCAAGAGACTGCCTAACCCACTTTGTTTAACTTTTTACTTAAACAATCCTGAAAGGGGAAGCTGCATTGCTACTCTGGAAATTACAACTTTAATCTCATTTGAGCCACACATTCCTCAGTTAAACTGCAGAAATAATTTAAGAACCGACTCCCAAATAAGACATTTTTCAACATTTCCTACATTTCCTGGAAATATATTACCTCTGATGCTGTGAAGTAAAAGCAGGCTTATTAATTTAACCAGGTTAAAGTTCTTCCGGTAGCCCCAATAAACTCTAATGTCAGGCTAATTACATGCATTTCACCAGTTTTGCGTTTTCACATTCCTCAAAGCAGCAACATGCAACACCACTGTAACACTGATCATTTCCAACTCAATCCCACAAAACATTTGCACATATTGCATTCATCGCTCACTCGCGCTGCATTGCCTGTGGCAGGAATCAATAGTGCTTCATTGAAAATAAAGCAAGCTTCGTTTCCCCTTAACAGTAACGGCTTCCTCAAGTTTGCTTTAATGCGCATGCCACAGCTCAGAGGTGCCAACATTTTCTGGGTTGTTTAAACATCGTTTAGAGTTTTGCTGGGCAGATAAGAAGAATAACTTGAGTGTACAGTAAAACAAAGAGATAGCTGTTTGTGCCAAACATTCAGTTTATGGCAATACTTCATAGGAATTATTCCCCATAACAACTGAACTGTCATATCCTACAACTACATCCCAGGCAACCTCCCAGCTGAGCTCACTACGGCTGCTGTCTGATGTGCTCTACATACAAACACCCAGAACTACCCAGATGTTCTCTATGTAAAACATTTGGTTTGAAACATGCAGCGCTTCTTTCCAAAAAGCCATTACATTTGTTTAATGGACTCACACAGTTCAACTAAAATATCCTGGAGCAGACATTTGACTGCAACTCTACTCTACAAGCCCCATCTGCAAAAAGAAAAGAAAGAAAGAAAAAGTAAATGAGAATGCTTTACATGATTTACGCTGTCTTTATGATCAGCCAGTTCATAAAATACAAGCTCTGCTCTACAGACAATAACACAAATCACTTTCAAGTGTATTGTTTAGTCCTTGCCTGTGTTAAACAAATATTTCAATTGAAACAAAGGGCCGAACTCTACTCTTCAGTTTACAACACTGTTAATGTAACTGAGAGCAGCATTTTACCCACGGACATCACAGGGGATGCAATTTTTTTGTTTTACGCTTGGAGTGAGTGAGTAATGACATCCAATAATGATAGCCAGTTACATTCACTGCTGCAGAGTTTTCCTTTCATCCAAGAAAAGCTGGAAGGAGGTTAAAGTACAGCATGAAATCCTTCTCCCTGATGAATTCCTCGCGAGCAATGAGCAACCCACAATGAGGCATTTCACAGGTCCCATTAGACCACATTTTCATCATGAAACGCCAGACAGGATGGGAGAATACATTTGTTTTATCAAAACAGAGAGGCGGGTAGAAAACTCTCCAACTGTACACAGAAAAAAACCCTGTTGTTGAAAAAGACAGCTAGTTCCTGGCCTGGATGTAAATGCACTGCACGGTCTAGCTGAAGGCCCTTGTTCCTCCCAGGTTGTGAGGACACAACGGTGACCAAGTGGTACCAACTGGTCATCAGCAGCGGTACGCAGTAGCGACCAGGCTCCAAGACACAAGAGCTAGCAGGCTTTTGACAAATTGGCACCATCCCTTCAAAGTTTGCCTACAGCCATGAAAGAGGACATTCACTTCACGAACGACCTTCTTGAGATGGTTACACCCATCGGCCCAGCGCTGGAGCTGTGGTCGACCTCAGCTCTCCCCACGGCTCTGCCACAGACTTTCCCAATGAACCTCGGGGAAACCCCTCACCCCCTGGGTGCCCGAAACAGAGCCGTGACAACCGGCTCCTACAGGGCACGGAGCTTAAACCCACAGATCATCCTTTCGTTATTTCACCTCATTTCGGCACCCCGAAGAGAATAAACGTGACAAGGAAAGGAGCGTGAAGGACGCTACGCCTCACATATAGGCCTGCTTAAAAATGTGCCTTCCCGAGAGGGCAATGTGGACGCCTCTCAGTTGTATCCCCACACAGGTCAGCTAAGCCCGTATCGCCTCCAGCAGGTATTTTACTGCCATTTTCATCTTGCGCCGGAGCACAGCTTTCTCACGCTCCAGGCCACACGGCATTAGAACGTGCACCAGCTGGGAAGGTTGCGGGCTCCCCTCTTCTCCTCCCAAAGGCTTTTCTTTCCCCCATGCCAAAACAACGACCCGCAGCATGGCCCTGCTGAAACCGCCGCCGAGCACGGCGCTGCACCGGCCACCTCAGGGACTGGCTGGCCTTTGCTTCTCCTTCCTGAGCCAAACTCCACTGGGGAAGCGATGAGATTTGATTTGCACAGAGTGCGATGGCAAAAAGATGCAAATAAATGACAGCTCTAAACACGTGCCTCGGGAGCTGTTTTTTTAAAAAAAAAAAGCTTCTCTGTCTTCCCGTCAAACGTGTGTGCAAAAGACTTAATCTTTTTGCATCAATGACAAAAACTGCAACAAAATACCGTTTAAGAAAAAGGAACATTTGTTTAGTTACCCCATGGCTCAAACAGGTATTTTTATCCAACCCTCATCGCTACCTTTTGTGATCAAAAAAATATTCACACTCTCTTTTAAATAACACTTGTACCTCAAAAAGAAGGAGATACCATTCACCATCAGGCATTCCGTGGAGATTAGAAATTGTAGCAGAGATGAAATGCCTTTCTGTGTACAGGAAACATGATACGGAGGCTTTGAGATCTCCACCGACAGCAGGACCCGAATCTTTCTGATCTACCCATGAATGGCTAAATTTAGTCTCCAAACTTGGCATGGTATTTTTTCACAGGAACAATGGATTTCTTTTTTTTTTTTTAAGCCTAATATCCCTTAACTAGTGTCTTTATTCCAAGGCAGTAGTGCTCAAGCCCAAATACGCTGATTCAGCTCCTCGGCACAGCAAGACATTAGGATAATTGCAAGTCCCTCAAGCCGCCAGACCTCAGAACAAAGACACTCGGCTCCTCCAGCCTCTCTGCTTAAGTCGTCCCACATGCCGGCCGCTGGGCCAGGGCAGCCGAGGGGCTCTGGGATTACCACAGGCCGACGTCCCCGGGGAAGGCGAGGCATCAGGGACGGAGCAGCCCGCCCAGCACCGATGCTTCCTCACAGAGGCAGCCAGCCCCACACGAGGCATAAAAGACAACCGCCCCCCTTCACCAGGGCGGCATTCCTGGGGACCCAAGGGCAAAGGGCCTTGGGCGCCATGTTGGAGGTGTGGCGGAGGTGAGGCGGGAAACGCCAGCAGGGAAAGGGGAAGGCCAAGGAGGCACCCAGAAATTAACAGTTACATTGGCCATATGCTAACCTAAGCAACCTCAGCTATCTTCTTAATACTTACAAACCACAAGACCTGCGTTTATTTTGTGATTTTGCATTCACCTACAACCGGCCGGGATGGTTTCGAACATGCCAGCCATGCCAACCCCTTTTCCCATAGCTGCTGTGTGGCTGTTTGTGGGGTTTTTTTTTAAATGAAGGGAACCACCCATTTAAGTATTTTATTATTTTCCTCCATCGGTAAGAACAGAGCCTTAAAAAATTCACACTTGAGCAAGACCCAGGACTTGCATCCTGTCATGGGCCAGTGGCAGCTTTTAAGGACTGATGTCCTGTAAGCCACCAGAGCTAGAAGAAAATCCCATCTGCCTTTGGAGAGTTAGGGAACACTAAGCATTTATACCACGCAATAGTTTAACAGACCGAATTGAGGGCTGGTCCATAGTCTTTAGTTCAAAATATAAAAAATACTGAGCTCAGATGAGAGTACTAAAACAGCGCAAGAGGAAGGGACGGCTACAATCCTCCACCCTCCCCTCTTTGCAACATGCAGCAAAGGTTACGGGAGGGCCTCTGCATCTATTGAACATCTGGCATTTTTGGTGTGGGTCCAGGATGTTTGATGGGTATGGCCAGACACCGTGCGCTCACGGAGTATCTCACCCAGCCCCCTAGTGTTCAAAGGTCTAGGATCCCCTAATTTATACAACATACTATGTTGCCTGTGAAGACATGGTGATAAATATATTCTGTTTAAAAGCAGATACTTCTCAAATCATAACTTGCAGATGCTCAAAGTCTTTCATGTGGGTAAGACAAATGAGAGCCATAGAGACTGATTTTGTAGCCAGGGAGTACAGGAAGCAACAGCAGGAGAACACTATTGAAAGCCTGGATACACTTATGGCTTTAATGAATTGGTCATCAAATATAACAACGCACATGTGCAGTTTTTACCTTGCTTTGTAGTTCGCTCCCCACCCCCCACCAGCTATTCCCCATATATCTAGCAAAGTGGAAATTATTTTGAGTTTAGTTTATTAAATGGACGCACATGGTACTCGCATCTGCTGGAAGATATTTGAGGGAAACACTGACAAATATCATTTGCATATTTAGTCAGAAACCTTTTCATCTGAGACATTTCCTCTGACATACCAACTATCCCAAGTACATCAACCCATCAGGGCTAACGACAAGAGTTTTTTCTCTAGGTGTCCAGTGCATGCCTGAGCGATTTATGGACAAATCCTGACTTAAGCAGCAGGCAAGAAGAGGCAGGATCTATACTCTCTGTAGGTCAGAGATTCCCACACCAACACACCCATCACCGGTGGCATGCAAACCATCAAAACCGTATGCCAGAGCTGGGCACTGGCAGCAGCCTCCACCCCTGCCCAGGTGAGGAGCAGGGTTCTGCCGAGGCTCTGGCCACTCTGCGCAGAGGAGGAGTTGGCAGTTGCCATCGTCGCTTCTTGCCATCTATGCTGCAAGGCCCTATCCCACCCCAAGCCCAGAGACAAACCTGTGCTTCTGTCTTCAGAGCATCGTCCAGGGCTGCGGCAGAAAACATATGGTTTGGTCCCACTTTACGCAGGAAGAACACGCAAGACTACAGTGAGAACCACAGTGTCCTGCTGAGAGGAGCATGATCGTACAGTAAGAGGAGATGCTTTGGCATCAGCATCCTGGTTCGCGTAGACAGAGGGTACAAAAGCGTGGTACAGGAGGCGGAGACCCAAACGAGGAAGATGCCCACATCAAAGCAAAGGTCAGCAGCCAATTTCCGACTCCCTGGTATGTGGGCTTTGGAAACACATCCCACATGCTTTGCATTTGGATTACCATGGCTGTACACACACTGACCTGCCAGTGTTCAAGGCTGATATACCTGGAACTGGTTTTCAGCCCACATTCGGCGTTCTTCCTTGGCACTGTCATGACCACCACGTGCCTCCTTCCAATTCCTCATTCCAGCAAAGACTCTCCAGTTATTTATTTACCAGACAAAACACAGACTAACTACAATTACAGTTCTGCAAAGAATAAACAATTGCTCACAAGAACTGCACATACCACACAGTTTTATTCAACATGTATGACCCCAAACTACAATATATACAATAATTGCCTCCACATGGCAAATCCACATTGCGGTTCTTAAAAAATAATAATAATTTTTAGAACACATGCCACCAAAAAACACAGTATATTTTAGCCATATCTAATGAAAGACTTTGTACAAGCAATTTCCATTCTGTTGTGTTCTCTAGCATATGGTGCTGTGAAACCATTTGTAATAACGCTTAGGCATTTTATAGTGTTTTTAGCTGAAAGCTGCATTATAAACATTGGCTCAAATTCTGTTGTGAATTTCACGTTTAGAGGGATCACACTAGGTATGTATGAGGCCAAAATGCGCCCCATTAATTAGTCTAACTTCCTTATATTAAGTAGTATCCCTTCAGAAAGGGATACACTGAGACACAGAAAAGTTAATTGACCTGCTCAAAATTGTTCAATCCAACACGGGGGGCTGGGGAAAGAAGCAACAGTCTCAATAGTCTCTCAGACACTTTTCATTTCTTCACCTGGAAGAGAGTCCAACATCATCGAAGGAATATCACTTGATGTCCACTCAAAGCTCAGAAAGAACATGCTGTTCTTTAATTTGGTAAAAGATTTGACAAGCTAACATATTCAGACAACCCCTTACTGGCTAGTCATTAATTCAGACTTTCATATCACTGAACCATACTCCCCTGAACAAATCTGCTTCTCCAACAAGAATTCTCAGTGCAGAAAATAAGTATTTTGTACTAGTGCCTTTCCCCTAATGACCTGCACGCTGTAATCAGTTATTTCTGTCTGCAGCCCCTGACGTTCAGGTCTTCTTTGGCATTTCAGTTATAGAAGTGTTTATGTGAAGACTGTAGTAATTTATACAACCAGGTAGTAACTCCTATTCTAATAAGTCCACAATATTGACTGTGAATTACATTAGGTTAAATCCAGTGGGTTTTTTTTCTTTTTCCTTTTTTTAAACCAGAGTCTCAGAACACATCTAATAATTACGGGTGGAACAAATAACAAATTAACAGCAAAACTATTTTCAAGCCCACATACTCTTTCCAACTTCTATTCATTTGAGATCTAGAATTTCTATGTGTGCTTTGGTACAATTTTTACAGAGAATGACCTGAGTTTCACTAACACGCCTTCAGCACCATGAAAACATTGTCCAGATCTAGTCACATTTTGAGTCCCTAAAAGAACGCAGTTTGCAAATCTTAAATAAATAAATAAGGTTTTGGTCATACATTTTGCAAGAATCCCTCTTCCACTGAGGAACCTCTGGCCCCACGTAAGTGTTGCATGGCAGAAGAGGTGTACGCAGCACGCACCACAGGCTGCACAGATCCTGCCTGCAGCTACCAGCTTGGAAGCAGGGAGCAAGGCAGCGCTCTCTGAGCGGGTCACAGCGCTGGCACACAGAACAAAGCGAGAGGCAGCAGCGCGAGCGGAGTACAAAAGGGCCAGGAATGGAGACCGAAGCTGAACGTCACACAGGGACAAAAGCCTAGGGTAAAGAGAGAGCCCAGGAGGAAGGAGAGACCGAGCTCTGCAGAAGGCTGTCATCCATAGGACCCTGATGTTACGTACTCCATATGTCTGGAAAAATCAGGTATTACGTGGTGCACTCAAAACTTCTGATGATTTTGGCTTTAATGGCAAGTTTTTCTTTCTCATGTATAAAACGGGGTAGTGATACAAGCCATTGTTACTATTATTCAAGTGTATTATCATAGCTGTGGAAGCCACATTCACAAATCGGGATCCTGCTGTGCAAAGGACTGTACAAGCACTTCACATCACAGCAGTGTTGTGTAGATACTTCCACCGGTGTCTGCAATAAAGGAAGATATCTTAACAAGGACACCAAGGAACTAAAAAAAAAAAAACCAAAAAAACCCAACCCAGTTCTGCAACAGATTTGGACATTATCCTGCTGAAGATGCACACTGAGCGATCAAGATAAAAATCAATACTAAGTATTGACCCAGGTGCTAACTGAAGCAGAAGTTCTCAGGAAAAAAATGGAAATATAACAAGTCATTAAAGATAAGAGAATTCACATGCATAAGAGGGAAGAGAGGGATACCGACGTTTTCTACGATATCAGCAATGCAGACAAGAGAATTGGGACAAACATCCCACCTGGCTTTCACTGTCCTCAGTGACCCACAAGCATGCTTTTATCTTGTTATTTGGAACCCTTAAAAACCACACCGCAAACAAACGCTTGTGTGGCCAACAAGGCCTTAATTACTGACATGACAGAGTTGTCATTGCTGGTATTCATGTTTTGGTTTTGTCACGATACAGAGAAATACAATCAGCAAAGCAAAGGTCCTCCTTTCATATAATCTGTTGCTGTTTCAGGGTTTCAAAAACCCTCTGCGAGTCTCCAAAAGCATCATGAAGCAGAGCTGTTTCAAAGTGAAGATTTTCACTGGAGTTGCAACTAAAAATATTTCCGTTGCTCTAAAGTTTGGGGGGGGCGGGGGTGTTACAAGATTTTAATTCGGAAACCAATTTCATTTCGCAACATCCTTCTACCTGCACTTCTATGCAAAAGAATAAATAACAAGCACTACCACACATAACACGCCTGCACAAATATGCACCGCACGCCTGTTTTCCATGTTGGGCTGCAGCTTGTCATCAATTCCCAAAATAATTAGCTTTCTGGAGGAACAGCTGGAGGAGAATAGTGCTTCCTCCACCTGCTGGTGAGGAGGAGGAAAAGATGTCCTAGCTCTCAGGCAGAGAGAGGGAGGAGAAGGCAGAGGGGAGGCCCTTGCAGCTACTCCCCATTGCCTCTCAAGTGCAGCCTAAGGAGAGAAAGGGAGAAAAGCTCCTGGCTTTTGCAAACGGCAAAATCTCTCCTGAGGACAGATGGTAACTGAAAGGAAGCACAGATAATAAAGGGTGCTTCATGAGAAGCATGGTTATAATAAGAAGCTGGTTATAATAACCAACCAGCAACGTTAGCATGGTCCGGGTCCAGCGGTGGCAGGGAGAGCAAATGACTCCCAGCAGAACACCTCGCAGGAGAGCACCCACGGGGAGCTGTAAACCGGCCAGGGTACCAAAGCCCTGGGTTACGCTCTGCTGGGAGTGCTCCAGGCAGCCTAACAAGATTTAGCTGGTGTCTTCCATCTTTCAGAGCTACATGCTCCTTTACTAACATTAATTTAATCAATATTAATGCAATTTTTGTATCCAGGCATTGCTTTCTGTATAATGTCAGGAAAAGACAGATAACAAGACTGAAAATGCCCATCTGTAATTTAAAGTTGTATTATAGGGAGTATTTACTCTAGTGGCATCATCTACTCAAAGAAGCATCTACCATCTTCATGCACCATGCATGGGATCGGCCAGAGGTGGTCAAAACACAGCTTATCTAAAGCTGACATAAGAGTAGCTGTGGATTTCTTGGCTAACAAACATTGAATACATAACATGAACAAAAGCTCAGTTCTTTGGTTTAATGTGCAAGATGACAAGTGGAGAAAACACCCACAGAAATGTCAACATGAGTGTTACCTCACAGGCTTGCGATATCATCTCTTCATCCTTACACTTACTAACAGGTGCCTTAATTTAAAATATCATAAGTTACACAGTGTATACTGGGCCAATACTAATGAAGGAAATCTTGCTGGCAAAACTAAACACCTCATACGTCATGTAGCGGGCAATATTTTAACTGCTTCGTGCAGTATTACTGTCTGTAGTCGCTGTGGTAACTAATACACAAATTCTCATAAGTTGTTTCCAATAACAAACTAAGTGTATCATACAATCTACCCTGGAGCTTTATGGCAGGAAGCTTTATGATCACGTTCCACTGAGTTAAGAGGAAAGACAAAGAAAACATAACAATTTGAATAAACCTGCAACCTGTTAATAAGTGCCAAATACTACTTGCATTCAAGTCAACAGAAATCCTGCTATTGATTTCCAATGGCACAGGACTAAAGCACATCTGTACCTTGGATCGAGCGGCCTTCTCATCTTGGTTTTACTTCATTAACTCAAATCTGCCAATTTCTGTTTCACTCCTGAGCTCTCTATTTATACAGATGACGACAAATCCAAAGTTCACGCTTCATATTAAAAGCCTGGCTAATCACGCAAATATCTTTATGAAGTGCCATACAGCTAAAGAGATTGTTAATGGACCAGAGAAGCGGAAAGGCCAAATAGGAGAATCACTTGGACAAGGCTGATGACTGGGAACGCAATGCCGCTGCCGAGGTCCAGCTTTGCAATCTGTTACCATACAGCTTCAAATACCTGCTTACCACTAAGTAAAGAAAAAGACGATTAGCTAAACCAGTAGCAGAACAGGAAGCAAACAGACTGGACTAGAGCGACCTTGGGAGTCTCGCTACCTAGCTGCCAGCTGCGAGATGATTTGCACTGGGCATGGTGCAAGAGATGGTGGGGGCTGCATCGCTCGCTCTGTGCATCCCCTGCTGGACACACGGCGGCATCCAGTCCAACCTGCTCACGAACGCTGCAAATGCTGGGCGCTAATAAGAACTGAAGAAAGGGAAGAGAAAGGGGGGGACTGAAGGCAAACTCTGCCCCTCTCTGATCAGTCATCCTGTCGGTGCTCTCGTCTCACCCGTGGAAAGCAATCGGGGTTCACTGCAACAGCCAGACAAGGGAACTGTCAGAAAACAAGAAGCGTTTTCCATTCACTTAGGTCTGGCTGGATTGCTGACAACTAGCTTTTATTCTGTAAGCAGACAAAGTGTGGATATTTTACATACACTCACAGATGTTAAAGTTCAAACAGACACGTTACACCAGAACTCGCCTGCAGACTGGTTAATAATTATGAAGTGCCACACGCCAACGCTTGTATTACTACAGTATAAAACTCACACCCCGGTATTTGTTTAGCTTCTACAGACCAGCTGATGGAGAAAGTGTAACATTTTTATTGCATTTAAGATTGCATGGGTATTCTTATTTTCACCCTCTCCATTTCAAGATGGCATTAGCCATATAAATTGAGTTCAGACTGTATCATCTAAGTATCCTTAGCTGTGTAGCTGAAGTGCTTGACAGTTAGCAAAATACAGAAAGACCTGGTGCGTTGTTAACTTGAAGGAGATACACATCCACGCTACAACCTTTCGTCTGAGAGGGCCCTTCCCAAAACCAAATCTCATTAACAATACGGTCACCTTTTCTTTTTCAATTGATGAAGTCTTTTAAAAAAAGGTGTTTTCGATGTATTTGCTTATTTACTATATTTTGTAATGCCAGTCAAAAATAATCAAGTTACAAAATAATAGTTAGTATATAACATAGCCCTGGAGCTTTTGTTAGCCTGAAATTGTAAAACAGCCAAGACAGCAAACTTTAAAAATCATGGACTGGGAGTGAGCATGTGCAGAGATGTCCATCTCTGGTTTCTCTTTAGCCAGCCTCCAAATGAGCTAATAAACTGAAAGCATACATGATATGACTCTACAACTTGGCTGAAACTCTCATTTTCACTGTCGACACAAAGATATTTAGTTGCAAAGTAAGTGTCCCTTATTAAAGCCATGGCATCTGCAATTCCATTTTCTGTTTTACAGTTGCTTCTGCCTCTGGGTGCGCGTTGAGCTTCCAGGCAACCGAAAGGGAAAGATAAATGAGACAAAACCTGTAACGTCACTAGGGAAATGTCTTGCTTTTAGATGAAGTCCAGTGAAAATTCAATTAGTCTACTTCATAGGAAAAGCAGTATTAAGACCTCTTTAGAAAGCCACCTATTTCTCTGGGCAGTCTTTAATGCAACGCCTGCCTCTCATTCTTTCACCCTCTGTTAATAGTTATGTATTTTGGGGAAGGAAAAATGACAATAACTCTGACTAATGTGTACATTTCTTCAATTGCATTTCTGCACCCTGCTGGAGCACTGTACCAATGAGGAAATGCTGAAGCTGAGTTATTGCTGGACAACCTCCGGGCTGCTTGAAGTCTCAAGCCAGCCGGCACCGCTGAGCGGTGAAACGGATCGTAAAAACCAATGGGGCTGGGTTGCAGTCCCTGCAATTTTTTTAGGTGTCAGCAAAGTTCAGGTCTCAAAAGTATGACTGAATCACGGCATTTTTAACCGGAAAACCAATGTTTGCCCTTCTGACAGGACTTTGTGAGCAGTTTTGGCTAGCCAGGGGATGTGACAGGTTTCGCTAAACCATGAGTTTCCAGTGGGGAAAGAATAACTGTTCACAGCGGACCCGCACGTAAAACCAAAACAAAAACAATAAGCCACCCCATTTTTCCAATAACAACACATCCTTTTAAATCATACCGATGCGTTTCTACAATACCACCACTCCTCCCCCCAAAAAAAACTTTCTCTATAGGATTTGCATTCCAAACAAAGCCCTAGACCCAAGCGACCGCAGGGACGGGTGGGATGCTGACCCGCTCCCCGGTGCGGGAGCAGACCCGGGCCCCCGTGGGCTACCGGCCACGCCGGGCTCCTGCCTCACCGAGACGGGCCACCCCCACCCACGGACGGCTCTCCCGCCTAACGGGTCCCTGAGGGGATGCACCCAGCCGGCTCCCTTCTGAAGAAAAATGACATAAACGTCTCTATCAAATAAAAAGGCAAAGAGCAGCCCCTCCGCCCGCCTTACCACTCTGCCAGAAAACCTCTCGATGGCCCGCTTGACTTTGCCATAGGTGCCTTTGCCCAAGGTCTCCTGCAGCTCGTAGCGATGCTTCAGGTTGTGCTTGTGGTGATGCCGCTTCACCCCCTGCTGCTTCCTCGCCGCCGTCGCCGCCGTTACCTCCGGGGACGGAGCCTCCCCGAGCGGCTCCTCCATGGCCGCTGCCGCCGCTTC
>NW_010972537.1:236762-258752 GCF_000737465.1 Haliaeetus leucocephalus
TCCCGGCGCGGTGGGGAGGGCGGCCGGCCGCCCCCCAGACTCCGCCGCACGGCTGCGGGGCGGCCCGGACCCGGGGCCGAGCCCCCCCAACCCCGGTCTGTGGGAGGCCAAGGGCTGGGGCCGGCCCCGCGGGTCTGGGGGTTGCACCTGCAGAGCCCCCGGGCCTAAGCCTGGGGGTGCGGACGGCGGGTAGGGGCCCGAGTGAGCCTGCGCCGAATTTAGGTCTGGAAAGTGGGGTTTTTTTCCAGTAAAACGCTTTATTTTCCCCACTGGCCAAGCGGGCGAGGGTTTCCTGTAGGGTTTCCATGGAATTGGAACTGGCAGAAAAAGGCAGGCACGCCCAGCCTGTCCTTGGCATGGGCAGGCCCCGCTTGCCCGCTCCAGGAGGTTTTTGCCTGTAAGAAACCTTCCTGGGCCCAAGTCCTGCTGTGGTTGACTTGAAAATGGGAGCCAAGATCTAACGCTGAGCCAACCCTCACCTCTGCAGTCAGGGTGTTTGAAATACAAAGAGTGCATGGGGTTTATGCTTTTCTTCATTTTAAAGGTGGTTATTTCTTTCACAAAGACGTCTTGAAAACTTAAACCAATGTAGACATAAAAGTTGTTACCAGGGTTGAGACGAATCGGATGTTTTCTTTGGAAATAAGCCATCCCCAAGCCCATGGCCAAAGAAGGCAGATGGTCTCTTGTAGCAGAAATGGGAAATTTGCGTGGGGTGAAACCATTTTGGCATGCTCCAGTATGGCCAGTTTGCTGGGCCAACAGAAGGGCCTTCATAGCAGAGTCCTGGCTCAGTGTCTTCTCCCCACTGACTGTCCCTAAGGTGCAGGTTACAGCTGGGGTTGTCTGCTCTGCAAGGATAACGCACAGATGTTTTGAGATCCTGTGTTCAGCTTTATGGTCACAGCGATGTCAAGGCACAGAATTTTGGGAGTTGGTAACCCAATCCCTCCATCTCGCTGGGGGAGTGTTGACACCGAAGTTGGTCCGTGTGCTCAGCCGATTTGGCTGGCTGGCTCCTGTGAAGGCTCAGGTTTGTCAGAGGTAACTAACTCAGGAGTGTCAAGGTGATGGGGTGATGCCCAGGCATGAGCTTTGGTGCGGACTCTGGTTTGGTTCCTCTGGCTCACCAGGCCAGTGTGTAAGGCTGAACTTCCTCAAGGTTTCTTCCTGAGATAGTGAACACACTGCTCTGAGGTTGCAGCCTTAGCCCCTCTGACTTGATGAACTTGAAAACACAAGTTGCTCTATAATTACCACCTCTGCACCTTCATTTTAGGATCAGTAGAAGTGCCCAACTGGCTCAAGGCAAGTCTGCCTAGTGTGGTACCTTGTTCCTGGCAGGAGCCAGCACCACGCTGCAGGGGTTGAAGAAGACAGAAAGAATCCTGCAGTGGCCAGAAGTAACACCTCCCACGTTGGGTCCTTGATCTTTCGCAGTCTGATACTGGCTTAAGCCCTGGAGCATGAAACTTAACATCTCTTTCACAGAGGGCACCACAAACTGGATATTCCAAAGCAGAAAGGGTAAAGGAAGCCTCACTCTGTTACTATACAAAAAAATGAGCACCTTGTCCTCCTGTAGCCCCTTCCTTTATTTTAATTGTGGAAAGGACAAAAATTCTGTGGCCTTCTCTTTGTAAGAAATAAGACGACATTGGTAGCTTTCATGTTTTTGTTGTTTTATTTTCATGTTCTGAAGCGCTACTGCATTCCCACTAGCTGGCACAGAATAAAGCAATGCCTGGGCTACCTGAACGTGCGGGAGAGGGAGATCTGCTACTGCATCAGCTGCCTTCAGTGCCCCCAGTTTGAAACCCACTTATATAGCTCTTCTGAAACTGAGGGGCTGCCCCAAGAAACATCCACATGAAGGAACAAAGGGCAGACCTGCTGCAAGTAGGGATTGGCACAGGGATGGGATGGGGATGCAGCAGCACCAAGAGGCAGGAGGGAGCTAGGAGTGGGGCTGGCAACACAGAACAGGAGAGGTGCCCTTGACAGCCCAGAGAAGTGAAAAATTGTCCTGGCATGTGTTCATCTCAGTGCAACCTCACTTAAATAGATTAAATCAGAGTCTCGATCTTGCTGAGTGCCGAGGGTATGGCAGTCTATCAAGATGACAGTAACAACTGCCTGGTGGTTTTGCATGTCCAGTGCAAGCTCTAGTCCCACCAAAGATGAGAGCAGCCTGTGTCCTGCTCTGATCTGTGCCAGCTGACTGCGCACTGGACTGCACGAGCAGCTCAGAAATGGCTCCGTCCCCCCAGAGGCAGCAGGGAAGAGTGTCCAGCTATCTTTGTCTGTCTGGAAGCTCCCTCCAGGCTGGAACTCGGTATAGCTTATATCCACGTCCTTTATACCTCTTGAATAGCCGAAAAGCATGAATGCCAGTGATGAAAATAGGTTTCATTATGTTATACTCGTGAGCGTTGTTAATATTCCCGAGAGTATTCTCTTCTAGCTGCTTGGAAGCATACATCACCAGTTCTATAAGGAAATATGTCATGAATCATTGCTATATATTGTGATTGGAGAGATATAAGGCATAATGAAATACCAGAAGCTCCAAAATGAAAAATGCCAATTTTGTAATGCAATAAGCACAGGTACTATGTAGCATTAGAAATAGCATTTTTCCTTTTAAATTTCCACACTCTTAAATGTGAAGCCAGAGGGCATTAAGCAAATTAAATATGTAAATTAAAACTGGACACAAGAAACTTTCTGTGCTCATATGTAATAGCAATGGGAATTGAAAATAATGATAGATGTAGAAGCACACATATGATTGAATGTATCACCAACACACAGAGATATTTCCTTTTAATTTTTAGCATATTGTCATCTTTGTGATCAATATTATACTTGTCACTACAGGAATAGCAATCACCAGAGCCAACAGTAAACCGGTGTCCTTCACAACAGGTTTAAGAGTACCAAGAAGTAAAAATCACAGAGGGAAGGTGAGACAACGTTAGAATGGACATAGAAAATCTTAAATAATGACTTTTGTAGGCACTTTGCATTGTTCTAGCTGTTCATGTCAGTGTAAAACATGCAGTGTTTCATTGCCTCTGAAATAAACATTTGGTGAGAATTTCAGTTCTCTGATTTTATAGACACCACTAGGGAATTCTTCATTTCTGACAGTATTATTTTACGTAAATGCTTTCCCTTATTCACAGAAAGGAGTTATCCTCCCATTGAAACCAGAAGACTTCTGCTAGCCAGCTTCAAAGGAAATAGGATTAGGCTCCAATTTGCAAAACAGTATTGGAGGATATGTTGTACCAAATCTAAACTATACAGATAATTACAATAACAACGATAAAGCCACTGGTTTCAGTAGGCTTACCTTCTTGAAGTCAGTGTGAGTTGGAAAACAATCCTAAAAGATTGCAACATGTTAGCAGTATAAATTTATCATAAAACTCAGTACATTTTTAGGTTTAATCTTTGCCATGAACTTTCAAAATGGCACAATTTACTTGTTATCTATTATCTTATTTGTTACTCACTCCATATATTTAGCTAAATAAAAAAACAACAACACTGGATTTCAAAGATACTTGCTACAAACACTTATTTTGCAAACTGAGGCCAGGTACTTTCTGTGCAACAGTTATGCATATTGCATATGCATGAGATGGTATCATCTGTACACAAACAGACTTTTTGCTCACAAGCACTCTCCAGTGTTTGTAAAGTGTTCAACAGTCTTGTTATCACCCTTACAAAGGTTGGCTTCCAGGGGACTGCTGGAGAGCTGGAATACCTTCTCTGACTGTTCCCTACAGCACAAGGCAGAGGAAAAGGGAGAAATGAGTACTAAAGGGATTCCTGGATGCAACAGGCCGTATTCTCTGATCCTGATGTGCTGCTCTCTTACGTTTCAGTCCTCTCTGCTGAGCGCTAGTGTGTATGTGGAGAAACACATAACCAGAGTCTTAAAGTCAGCTGAGTTGCTTTGACTGCTCATGCTTGATGATCAAGCTAAGTATAGGCGTACGCATTTGCTGGACCAAGCTGAAGTGCTCAGCATTGCCCAGTCTGCAAATCTGAAGATGATATAACTGAAAATATTTGGAAGATGCTGGCAGGCGAAACCGGAGGACATGCTCTCAGATGAACTTTCTCCTCTGTATAAGTACCTGCTGAGAGAGAGCTTTTTGGTCTGATGAAGTGAAAGCATGTTAATGTGTTCCACTCAATGATAGGGATTATCCTTTAGAAAGAGGCAGCTGGCAGAGACGGCTGGCATCCATCTGTTGCCTGCAGCAGGTATCTGCATATTATCTGCCCTGGCAGTTCACATCCAATCCTTGAAATTGCATGCTTTGTGAAAATTGTAGGAGTCATGCAAGTTCAGGATTAAGACTGTAACACTGATTTTCTCAGTAGTGAGCCCTGTAAAAAACTTTACCTTGACAAGCAGTGGCCTTTTGAGGTGTCTCTTGTTTGCATCCCACAGATGTCAGCTCACTATTAAAACCATACTTCAATCAAGTAATGAATACCCACACCCTGGATCTGGATCCAGGACCCAGATGCGGAAGTTATAACTTCCATCTAAATCGAGGTGTCTCCTCTTTGTTATTTGATTGCCTCTAAGCCTCTTGAGATGTCCATGCAATAGGGAATGTAGAGACTTAGGTGGAGGTAAGCCCTCTGAATCTGGATCCTGGGCCCATTACAGAGCTTTATGGGCAATGAAGAAACTGAGGAATACTTTTAAGTCTGTTAGGAGAGGACTCGGGAATTTCGGCTGGAGTTCTTTGTGAGAGTATAAGACTTTCAATAGGAGAAGAGACACATGTCCATAAAACATCTTTTAAAGTTCCATTTCCAAGCCTCAGGTCTTTGCTTCAGTGGCTTTCACTGGGAATTTAGACAGTGAATGTGTTATCATTTTTTCCTGTAATACTGGTTATTTCTTCTACTGCTTGGTATGTTTTATTGGAATATCCATAGCACAGAGGATACCAATCGCCTGCTGAATCTACATCTCCAGATCAGAAAATTCATTTACATATTTACATATGCATGTGTGTCCCTGTATGCTTGTGTCACATGATTTTATCCATGTAAAATCTGCTTTTCTACACTCAACAATTCTGTGTGATACCTGAACTCCTCACTGCTATTGCTAAACTGGGGGACTCGACACCACTGAGAAGTGAGGAGAAACAATCCAAACCGCACAGTAGAGAAAACTGAAAGGTAGGGGCTGAGGCTCAGGGTCTCTTCTGTCGCAGGGTTTCCAGAAGGATTGAACACACACAATTCCTTCTTCTTCTCTTGCTTTCCTATTTCTCCTTCAGCTTAGATACTCTTTCAGTAAAACTCTGTGATGGTGTGTCTATTTTGTTATTTATACATTATTTTTATTAAATAAATGAGCCATGCGATCCAAACTACCAGCCGCCCCTCCCTCCCCCTGCACATCAACCCTTTCGGGATTAAAGTCCACATACATCAGCAGGCTGTAATAAGGAAAGCCGACACTGCAGCTTTCATCATGGTGAGCAGGGAGTTGCGGCAGGCCGCGGTCGCTGGATTGCGCATCTCACCAATGCAAACTGCAAAACAGAAGTGAAAAAAAGTAATTAAGTCACTCAGCGGCGGGTTCCCCTCCTCTCATCACTTCCCTTCTTTGCCTTCAGTTCCCTCCCTTCCGCCACCTCTGGTTTTTTGCCCTTATTTTGAGAGGCTGACTGGCTGCATCGCATTCAACCTGGTTGAACATTAGGCCATGTGTAGGCAGCCGGATCTCCGCCTGGCCTATTTTGCCCACCGCCGGCTCCCACACGTGGAACAACCGCTCTCAGCGTAGCTTTTACGCACAACGGCTTCTCCAAAGCATCACCCACAGCGGTCGTCCCCTGGCCGCCATTTCACAATGCCTCCGGCCACAACTCCCCCAGCACAACGGCGCGCGCAAGCGAGGTGTCTTTGGTTTTCGGTGCTGCAACCCCACGCCCTTGGCCGGTAAACGTGGGCAGCCTTCCGTGGTGCCCGTGGGTTGTGGCGGAAAAGGGTGGAGTTGTGCTGCTGCCGGTCGGGTTGGGGCCGGGAGGGAGCCGGAGCGGAGAAGGGGGACAGAAAATGCAGCCGAGGTGCTGAGGGGCTCGGGGGGCATCCTGCCGGGGAGCCGCGCGCTGCAGGGGGCCTTCGCTCAGAGATGTTTGTATGGGAACATAATGGGGAAGCGCGAACTTTTGCCACTCTGACCCCTTCATCCTGGATGACTCACGGATGAGATGGGGCAGATACGTCCCGCCAGGACTCTGGGATTTCCTGCCCAGTCCGATGGAATGGAGATATCACAGCCACTGGGTAGATCCTACAAGGAACGGCGTTGTAGCCTCACTTGTGGCTTTTGTGTGGCGTTCGTTGCGCTGATGCCCGTGATGAAGAAAACCAAAAGTATGTTTCGCACAGGATGTTTGTTTTGATGTTGAGATCTGCAGATCTGTGTCTAGATTGTATAGCTCTTTTCACGCAGCTATTGGATGCATAACCAGTTTTCTTGGAAATACAAGGGTGAGGCTATTCCAATAATATAGGGAGTAAAAAAGACATATAAGTCTATTTTTTTTTCTTAAATATATATATTTCTTAGAGTGAAGAAGTTTGAGCACAAGATGTTATGCTAAAACTCATGCTGCTTGGGGCATCAGTGAGTTACTGGACGTTCATGCCTTTGGATGCACTCATCTGTACAAGCGTTTCCCCAAGACTGTCACTGACCAGCAGATATCTGGGATAATGACAGCAAATCCTGCCCAGTTACTGAAAATGGACCCCATGACACTTAGAAGATAACATCTACTATGTTATGATAGATATACAATGTACCACATCAGAAGGAACAGCATTCGTTCTATTCGACTGATAACGTGCATCACTTCCCTGGGTACCACCCTGGCTTGGCAGTGTGGGTGTGCGGTTCAAGTCTGGAGGGGAAGAGGGCACTGTGTGCCACCTTACTCCTGTTAGGAGGCAAATCTGTGGGGAATAGATGGCAATGTGGCTCTCTAGTCCCTCTTTCCCGCATGTGCTGCAGGCTGGCCAGCAGCCTCCTTCCCTCCATAGACAAAGGGGAGCAAGGGCTGAATCGTGCCTTCCCGAAAGGCAGCCCTTTCCCCTCCTGGAGGTGTTTTGGGGAACGGTGGAGAACTCTACCCCTTGCCATGGGCTCCACGCTAGGGATCAATCTGGCCCTGAGAAATCGTCTCCGGCTCCCCACCTCCCTCTAAATTCCCACTGAAATACTGGAATTCAGCATCGTGTGCATCACAGCTTCATAACTCTAAGACTGGCTGTATTTTTCTTTCACTGATCATTAGTTTCTCAAAGTCAGAACAATACTAAATTAGAAAATAAATTCAGCGTGGAGGCTGCCAGCTTCCTTTAGCTTTGTTTACTTTTCATTTGTCTGCAGCTACTTCCTGGCTTTAGAAAATAGTGTTGTCTGTGACTTGTAAATAAAATTAGGTCAAATAATAAAAGCTGTTAATGGCAATATAATAATTTTATGGCAAGTGATTAGAAAGACGCAACCAGAATATTATGGCTTTAGGATGTGTACAATGATACAGTACGACTTCCACAGGAAAAGGACATACCCAGAAATCTGGGGCAGCAAACTACAAAGAGCAGTTAAATGGAAAATGGATCTGTTCGTGCATAGATGCCCGAGAACCAAATATAATTTTCCATTAGATCTTTTTAAAATCCCATCCTTTATGCCTGTTTGCTAGCAGAGAGAACTCTTTAAATCAATAGCAAATTGGCTAAGCGACAAGCTTGATCAAAGCCTCATTATGCATGAAAATTTCATTTCACTGGCTAGGGAATTGCGAAAGGGAAGGTTTCGTGGCTCTCTGCTTCCTTTGTGCTTCTCGTGCAGTGTAAAGGGAATTGCAAATTTCTGAAATCCCCACAGCGGGCGTAGGGGAGCAGAGGACACCACCCCCTCGTGCGCTGGCGTCCAGGGGGACAGCGACAGCCCCTCTGACTCCAATGCCATCCTCATTGCCGGGCCACAGCAGGGTGAGTGTCAGGGCTGGGGCAGGGGTGGGGTTTAGGGGTGGCAAAAAGATGTTCTTGCTATGCTAAGATGACAGGTCGTTTTCTTTAGAGCTGATGCTAGCTGGTCCACACGACAGCCACCCCTAGGCTTCTCCAGCTTGCGCTGAGGCCACAGTCACGGTTCAACAACCCCCAGAAGACAACACAGATCTTAAGAGAAGATGCAGCCACAATCCTACAGGGAGAAGCAAGGCAATACATTGATGCCGCCAGCTTCCCCGTATCAATGCAAAGTGCACAACGCTTTGGGTAGTGCTAACTGTAGGAATGACCTACCTTCCCCAGCAAGTCCACAGAGGCTTGAAGACATGCCTCCCTCCCCTCCGTGAGCTATGGTGGATCAGAAAAACTGGCCCAGGGTCTAAAAACACTTTTAAATTTGTGTCTCTTTATCTCTCCTCCAGAACTAGAATACTCTTTCCTGCCTCCCAAGAATTATACAAAAATAAATCTTCTCAGATCAGCAGAATGCTTTGCTGACACTAATTGTGTTATAAGAAAGAAACAGATTTATTTTTAATGGAACAGGACACTCATTTCTAAAAAACATGTTTGAAGGTCTGTTACCAAGATGAAAAAAGTATTCAAATTTAATAAGAGGAGTAACACGACCTCTGCATACTTCCCATTGCTTTAGCAAGGCCAAATCCTTCTCACTTTACCTCAGCTTGAGCTAATCTCTGCAAGGGCTCCATGCACAGGAGCCTTTGCTAACACTGAAACCTACGAAGACGACACCAGTTAGGCTGTCTAGAATCAACCAGATGCTGCTGCAAAACAGCTGGAAATTACTAATCTTCTCCCTCCGCATTTATCCCCCCTCACCATGATACTGTCTGAAGTCTTCTGTCCCATCCCTCGGTCCCCAACCCACTCCCACTTGCTGGGGCAGATGCGGCAGGCTTGTTGTGGGCATTTCCCCCTTAGGACCTAGACACAAAGCTCAAGAACTTTGCTTCATCTGGGCTTTCATCTCCTCTCTGCCCTGGCTTGATAAAAAGGAGGGGGTTCACCTTTCATCCCTGTGTGCCAGGTGGCACACACAGAGTGTGCCCGGGGTTTTCCAAGGAGCTGAAGGGGTGTCGGTGCCCAGATCTCGCTGGCTTTGCACCGAGTGACCCACATCCTCTGCTCCGCGTCACTGCAGCGTCAATTCTTGAACGCGCAATCTGAAGGTTTGCTGTCTGCGAGTGGTAATGCCAGAGAAAACCAAAAATTAGCACTGGATCATTGGGGAAAGCAAGCATAAGGTGACGTTAGGGACGTTCATTTTTAAATGGGTGAATTCTCCCAGGACACCCCCTCTTTTGCAATTTTCAGCTGCATTGGAAATGTGTAGATCAAATACCCAACAGAGGGAAGTGAGTTAGCCAAGGTTGTAACTTTACACATACATTCAGTGGGGAAATACGGTAGCTAGATTTCTAAGATTTCAACCTGACCATTGCAATGGCAATACTCATATGAGAAAAGAGAGAGGAAGAAAAGTGCTTATTGCCACACAGAGCTTTATCTAATGTGATCTCTGGATACTGTTCATGAAAGACAAGAAACCTGCTTTGCTCTAGGAAGCGAAGCAGACCCCTTTCTGTAGCACCACCAAGTGGTTGAGCATCTGTAGAAAAAAATCTGTCTGCAAAACAAGCATGCGGCAGTGCTGCTCAGCAATCTTTTTCAACTACTTTACAGTATTTTAAGCAGTAAATATGATTTTTGGCATGCGAACCTGAATGTAAATTGGGATGAACGTCGCTGAAGCTGGCCAGAGTGTGGGTGAAGACAGTATTAGACATGTTGCACTCAAAGCTGTCAGAAGACTGACAAAACCTTCCTGCTTATCTGTTGTTATTGTCTGTGAGCAGATGTCTTGAACTGTGAACCAGGACCTGGCTGCATTGGGAGTGCTACAGACACAGAGTGATAGGCAGATCTTTTTGATTGGCAAATTTTTCACTGGGAAGTAGTATCAGGAATCAGTGGTCAGTGAGATCTTTGAATGATTTTTGAGCAGAATTTACTTTTCTTCTCCTGAAGAAAAAATCTGTGTGAATTAATAAATCAGATTTCAACAGCTATGAAAGGGGATGTGGTCAGAAATTAAGACAGGGACTGGTTCCTGGCTCCATGAAAGGCTCCTGGTGTAAAACTGCCCTGTGCTGGTGATAAGTGATCAGTGAAACTTTTTCATGTGACGTTATAAGCTGTTGCTGTCCTACCTTCAGGCTTGCTACTCAAGGAGGATTCCTTTGCCTTGAGTCTTCTTATTGATGGAAAGGGGCCTGTAACCACTTGGTTGCTCAAGCTCACCCCCACCACAAAGAGACTTACAGGCAAAGGGATTGCCTGGGATGTCTCTTGTAAAACCCAGCTCCCAACATGGCCCTCAGGAGCACACAAGCATCTCGCTTAAGTGCCCAAGCCACTGGTATTGTCCTGGTCATGGCTTGTTTGAACCCACAAATCTGACACATGGAAAGACTAAAAGTACTGCTTCTGGGACCAGGCTGTCAGGCTACATCTGTGTAAAACTGATTTAAGCAGGTTTCAATGCAGGAGCAAAGCCCTTGCATCTGCGGTAATTAGCCCTTAGAAAGGCACACTGTGTAATATGCCTCTCAGCTACCATGTCCCCCTTTAATTGCTGCATACATCAATTGTAGGTATCATTAGGTCTCTGCCAATGACCCCTACTTGCTTCCTGGCCAAAAAGGAGGACACTGAAGCTTGTGTTCATCACTAACCTTTTGCAGTGCCACAGCAACATCAGCTCCTTTCTTCTGCCAGGAACAAGGGGGACCAAAGGTGTCTCTGCCCTTCACGGGGGCTGCTCAGGTGAAAAGAGCCCCAGGAGGAATAAAAGGCCACCTTCTTCTGTACCGGCTAACACTCCTGTAATTAATAAAGCAGGTGCTCGGTAGCCGTTCTGTTTGCCTGCCTGCAAACTTACAACACAGCCAGAGATGCCTGAGGTGCTGCTGTTTGGAATAGAAGACTGTTGACGGTTTGCAGAAGACCCAGCATTCCTAATGTCAGAGATGCACTTTCAAAAATACATTTCTTAGCACAACTGGCAAAGCTCAAAGGGGCCTGAAGTGAAGTCTGAAGTGAAGCTTTGCAGAGTCCCATTTCAAGAACAGCAGCTGCCAGTGGTATGGTTGTTGGACTCATCCTCCAGGAAGATACTGCAGATATATAATGGGAATATTTTTATTTGAAAATAAGAGAAGCACCCGCAGACCAGGACCCATCATAAGCAAGCTTGTGAGAGCTAAATGTGATTTTCAGAGGAGGTGATTATGCATGGCTGCCACAGCATTCAATGGGAGCAGTGACTATTCAGCACTCCTGAAGAGAAGGCTGGATTGACCCTAAGGGAAAGTAGATAAATTGAATCAAAACACGTGGCAGTGTTTGATTTCCAAGGAGTTATTATAATCAATAATAACTCTGCCCATGTGTGCGCGCGTGTGTGTGTGTCTGTGGTATAACAGCATATATATATAAAATTATATCTATATACCTGTATGTCTGTACACATGCAAGCTCGTATTGCTTAAATAGCTATACTAGGAACCCTGTCAATATTAGCCATCAATATTAAACATCCCTTTGTGTTTATATTGATGCTTGAGGATCTGAAAGCCCAAGCTGACAAGGAGTTGACATATTGTTCACTGATAGCTCTAAAAATATAATCACAGTGGAGCACATCACTACGTTCAAGCTGCAGTCAAGCTGCCTGTTTTAATAGAAAGCTGGGCACCCCATTGTCGCTCTGGCCATCTGCATGCATGCTATATTTAAAATGGAAAAAGGCCTCCAGGGAAAATGAACCAAATTCACCATGGGTACAAGCAGGCATGGCTTCTTTGAGGTCTGTGGAATGTATTTGCTTACACCAGTAATGGATTTAATCCAGAGACCGTTGTTCTTTATGAGACCTCATTTTCCTTTGTGTGTATGCCAGTGTAACTTCACTTACTTCGGTAGGAATAATACTGATTTATACCAGTGTAAGTCATGGAAATTTTTATTTTTGCTTTTCAGCACAGATGCTAGATAACAACTTTCATAGCCTATTTCCTTTCCTACTTTACTCTAATTTTTTCCTGCAGGTGCATTTTCTCTGATTTTTCTACATTTACTTCAGATTTCTTTAGTCTCATTGAGAAGGCAGCCAGGCCACTATTGCCCACATCCAGTACTTGCTCCTCAGAGTGGATGTTTTTCCCTAGTGCATATCCCATTCCCGGTGCTGAGGATGGCCCTGTTGCCTTCACCAGCATTTCCCTCCTGCCACCATCACAACCACCACCATTCCAGCCAGGAAGGGCTGAACCCTCCAGAAGTTCATTAATGCTACTTGTTCGTTGTCCAAAGACTAGAGACAGAGGCGTCCTGCTACATGTGCGTAAGGCATCCACTCTTTTCCTTGCAGGTTGGCTGGACAACCTAATTTTCCCTGGAGAAATAGCTTGCAGTTAATAACACAAGCCATGTCAATAAAACTAGGTAGAAAATAATACTGTGCAAGTAGCAGGCAGCATTGTAGAGCATCAGAGCCGATCACAAGGGCTTAATATTTAGCAGTTGGGAGAGTAGATCAGAATGAAGATAATCTTAACTCTGCCTATGATGCAGTTAGCAAAAAGCACACATCTATCTCTGCCTCTTTTACTGTCAGACTTGATGTCTCTGGACTTAACCTTACACTGAGTGTCACGAAAAGCAATTACCTATTTCCTTAAGTTTTGAGTTCCCGAAAATCAGTGGCAGAATAGGTGAACAGATTTGGGCTGTTGACTTTATACAGGCTACTAAAAAGAGACCAAGGCAGAAAAGGCTACCTAAGCATCACACCAAGGGTGTGGTAGGAGAGGTTAAAGTACAAGCTGCCTTTCTTAAATGCCTGTCCTCTCACCGACTGATGTCATTTCCCCCGATAGCTCAAGCATTAGCCCTCTCGTCGGTTGAAAAATGAGTCCCCAGGGAGCCTAAATTAAAGACTCCTGTACAAAAGTGCAGGGCCTGACCTCTCGCAGCTGCGCCGGGGCTAATACTGATCCATTGTGCTGCTCCGTGTTACAGTCCAAGGGCAGAACAAGGGGGCAGGGGAGGGATATGGAGGCATTTCGGGCTCCTCGTTAGCTCATTCATAGACACCTGGCGTCCCGCCTCCTCCTCACGCTTCGGTGCATCCCATCCCTATTGTATAGAAAATCCACTTCTTTAGAGATCTGAGCTGCTTGGGCTGGACAAAGACCAAAATCAAATCTGCAGCTGCCCAGGAAGAGGCTTTCTCCGTCAGGGGTTATTATCGAGGATCTCTGATGAGAGAGCGGAGCGGGGAACTCCCCTCACCTCTGTCACTTCCAGTTACAGGTTTGGATGGATGCATCTGCACATATTTTTCTTCCTTCACATAAATAACATGGGCCACTCTAGCTGATGTGGACTGTCGTGCCTCCACTGACCCAGTTTAGCTCCAGAGCTTTATGAGAGGTATGTGACCTGCTGCACTCACCACATTCGGCTGGACAACGCTCAAACTGTTTGCAGTCTGCAGGAAACACTTTGTGTCATGGGGCGGTGAGGCCAAAATACCCTCATGGCAGCTCCTTCACCCTCAATGAAGTTGCATCAAGGGTAAATTTGAACCGACAAGGGCCAGCTCCTATTCTCAGTTACCCCAGAAAGAGACTGGAATTGCATCATTAGCGTCCAAGGAGTTATTTTGGATCTACAAGGGCACAAGCGCGAGCAGAATCTGGCACCAAGTTTAAAGGAGCAAAACAAAGAGAGGTTTATGTCAAAAAGGAACAGCAGCAGGTGGCACATATAGGCCATACAGTCATGAGTTTTGAAAGGAAAAGAAACATAAAGTTAATAGAAAACCTTTGTGGCTGCTAAATATGGTTTATTCTTGAATCCCCTGTGGAACCAATCAGTCCCTTGGTTTATAAAAATAGATGCAACAGGTGTTAGTTTGAAGACTTCTGTGCCTTATGTTAAGGGCACTAATGAAAAGTTTATGGTCAGTGGAACCTGGAGGAGAAAGCAGGATTACAGTGGAAAAAATTCTGACCTGCTACACTAGAGAACATCTGGAGCCATGCCATTGACCAGGGGAATTTAAATTTGCATCTCAAAAGCTTTGCATATCTGATCACCATTCCTACTATCACTGTCTGAATAGCCTCGTGCTGGTAACCTGACCCATTTAATTGGTGGCTGCTCCTTCTGTTCTCTACATCTAACTCATTTCTTTCAAGGCGATGCTGAGGATGAGTGTCGTTATCTGATTTTCTCTTGATTTCCTTCTTTACTCTGATGTGTTTCCTGTGTTTTCTTTGGGCCCATCAACTAAACTGATCCTAGCCAAACTACAGCACAGGGGTGTGAACATTATGTAAATAGCAAGATATGGAGCTGAGAGTGGGATTTCACGGCCGCCATGGGGAACTGGATGACTGAATCCCATTAGGGTTGCAGTGAGGCTTGGCAACCTTGCTCTTCCTGGCCGCCTTTGAAGTCCCAGCACAAAGCTGAAGTCTAAATCTTGCATGAAGCAAGATGCACTGTTACTCCCACAGGACTGAGTCCTGCTCATTGCTGTTGCAGTAGCTGAGCTGGAGGCTGTGGAAGGATCCCCAAGCACAACTGCCATTATGCTATATAAGGATATCAGGAGAATTTGAGGCACTGTCAGAAGATATGATCAGAGTGTTGAATATCTGTCCAAATCTGTACAGGCAAATTGGCTAGAAAGGTAACTGCAATATATCCCTGTATTTGGGAAGACTTGTACATGTTTATAATTATACTATATTTATGAAGAGTGATCAGTGTTCTTCTTCAGAGATCCACATGCACTTTAGCAAATGTTGTGGGAATTACTCATGTGATCTCTTCAATTACCACGGAAAGCCTGGTCAACAGAAGCTAGCCTCCCTATGCATTGCTAGGGCAGCAAATGGGAAATTCTGCCCCAGTCTGAGACTACTATGGGATTTGGGACAGCAAGAGGCAGTTAATCAACATGTTTAGCCCAAAGATGGGCACTACCAGACCTGTTCTACACCACATCTTAAGTAATGCAAGTTCCTGACTGATTATGGAATTTTTTTATCTTTGAAGTACATTTACACTGCCGGAGTGATGAGAAGGGGCTCTCGTGTCTCAGAAAACCAAGCTGCAGAATTAGGGGCTTCAGCATTACCTCTCATCCTAAGGGCACTGCAATCTTCCTTTGCCTTCCGCTGCCGGAGCAGTGCACAAGGGTGACCAGGGTGACAAAGCTCTGCACCCTGCTGAACCCGGGTGCTCTGGGAAGGTGTCCCACACAGCTGCTTACTCACGTTTAGATGTTTTTAACATCGTTCAACCATCATGACAATATGCTGTTTTCTTCTTGTTTGCAAGTATGCAAGAGTTTCTTTGATAAGTAAAAAACCTACTTTAAAATAGATTCACTTTGACTTTGAAAAGAGTAAATTGAGTCGAACTGCCTTGCAATACAGTGTTTGTAACAAATACGCCTAAAGAAAGGGGGAGAAGGCAGGGAAAGAACAGGCAGACCCCACAGCTCCCTACCAAGGATTAATATAAGGTAGAGCAATATCGTGGTGGAAGCACAGGAAGCAGTAAGATTCTCTGCAAGATCAGGACTCATATTAAAGAAAACAGTTATTCTGAATAAACTTACTGGCAGAACCTGCGTTAGAGATCTGCCAAAACACCCAACCTTTTTCCTTGATAACTGTGAAGGAGACTCAAAAATACAGCCAGACAGAGGTTTCATTGTCAGAAATGTGCATATAATGTCTAAGACCAAAATGTACAAGAAGAATTTCAGCCACACCTTAAACGTTGCCGTTATTTTTGAAAGCAGGTTAATTGGTGGTCTTGAGTCTTTCACTGCACTTAAGATCTTTCCCCAGAGGGAATTTTCCTTAACAGCAAGGACTCGCTCTACCTCATGGTACTGGAAACAATGTTGGAAAAGGATTTCTCCAGCAGTAAAAGCATTTCAGCGAGTGCATTGATGAGGAATGCCTGGGACAAGGCATACAAGGAAACCCATAGCTGACAGCTTGGAACAGAGGGAGATGTAATAAGGCAACTTAAAAAAAAAAAAAAAAAGCTAATTACAAACATGTGTAAAGCATAAGGCAAGAAAAAGAAAACCGGGAAAGAATGGCAAGGATCCTGTGGCAAAGTGACCGGTGGTGAGCTGTCATGCCCAAAGCCACAGGATGAGGCCCGCAGCATTTATTGCTCACTGGAAGTCATTTTTCAAGTCAAGGAGCAATACTTCTCCCACATAAATGAAAAATTCCAGTCAGCAGAGGGTAACTGAAGCCCTCTTAAAACAAAAGTATCATTGAAGAGGGACTAATAAATCACATAGTGACTAGATTTTTTCATCTGCAGTGGAGAACTCCTCTCTTAAACCAGGTTCCTCAGTCAAGCCCATCCCCATGGTATTAAAAAAGCACTTCAGGATGCGTTTATCTTTACTCGGTACGAACTTCAGAGGGACCTAAGTGCTTCGAGTTGGGAGTAAGCACTTTGGCTGGGAGTTTCAACTGTGCTGGTGGCAGAGATAGCTACTAGCCTGAGCCCCCCATCCCCCTTTGCCTTTATAAACCCATAGTAAATCACTGCTTCTGCTTTCTGGATGCAGACTGGAAGGGAGGGAAGGAAGGAAGCTCCTCTGTTCAAAAACATACTAAACCCCACTCCCAAGCACAGGCTCTTGTCCAAACAGTTTAGGCATAAAGGAAGTTTGGGCTCACACTCAAGATACAGTATAGCTGCACCCTCTGAAACTTCCTTCCCTTTTGCAGGCAACGGTAGTGAGGTCGGCTGGATTCACTGCAGAATTTGGCAATGTACATTTGCTTGTTGCGTTCTTGATTCCTTTTTGCAGGAATCAAGTGCAGATTGCTAGCCTCAGCCATCATCCTGAGACCAATTTATCTCCAAATTTTGTCCAGGAAACGTTGAAATCATGGCTGTATTAACCACCTGGCTGCTTCTATATGGTTCAGACAAAAATGCAAATGCTGAACTTTACTTCTACAGTGCATCTTTTCTCAGTTTGCTTCTCTTTTGCCAATGCAAGAAAGCACACATAGTCCTGAACTTGGATCATGCAGTGAAGATTTTAAGCACTTAGATTTATTTCATTGCTCTTCAGGAGGAGGATAATTTTTTGTTTCGGTGACATGAGAGAAATTGAAAGGAACAATAAACAGCACTCCAAAACCTCTTTTTAATAGATGTGCTTCTTTTCATAGTTCAAATACTTTCACAAACAGGGATTTAACTCTGTGCAACCATTTGAAACAGCAGCTCTGTTAGTGAATTAATTTTATAGGTAAAGCAGTAAATTCTGCCAGTTCTAATGAATACAAAATAGCAAACCTAAGGAAACTGAAGAGCTTTGTGAAGGCAAGCGAAGGCAAATCAGAATCGGAATAAAGGACAGTGTAGTAGGACTCTTGGATAGATTAAGCCTTTACTCCAACTGTTTGAGGTTTGGGGACAGACCTCCACATGCACAAGAGCTTCATTACTGAGCTGTGTTAAGTACAGAGTCAGCATGCATGCTGCAAGGGGCAGGACCCTAAGACATTAATAGGAGACACATACTTGTCTGCCAAAACTATTAGCAGAGCTTCTACTACAGCAGCAAGTTTGCATGTGAGCAGTGATCCCCCAAACCGGATGAACAAATGAGTGAAATCTAAATGCAACCCCTCACCCAACCCTTGATGATTCCTGTGGGCTTTGGTGAAAATACACTCATTTTAGAATATTCAAACACGTGATTTCTGCCTTGAGTTATGTAGCTGCCAGTGCTTCTGGAGCACTTAGTTGCAGTGCTTAAAGTCCTTGATCTTCTTACATGACCTGAACCAAAAACTGGTTTTGAGGCTTGTATTTTATAAATAACACCACTATCTATTGCTGACTGTGTTGTAAGTGTTCCCTGTCCATACTGAAGGAATGGACAGAAGAAATAGAAGATTCTTTGCCCTGGAAAAAGTTATAAACTAATAAAGCTCCCCAAACCCTGGAAAATATGTGATGGGGCTGGGGTCTAGAAAGCAGCAGGGATCTATTCTATTTGGTCCTTGCAAATTTTGCCTTGTAATTGAATTCTTCACCTTCCCCTATCCCCATCCCACACACAACTCCTCCAATTACTGTGGAAGTCGACAGAGAAGGATCTATCCATGTCCATCGGCCTCAGATCATATCGCATGAAAGATGTGATCCCACAGAAGACAGGGAGGGGAAGGTGCAGCAACACCTAAAAGTTAACATTATAAAAATATAACAGGCGCAGTGGTTGCCACCAGCCACCTGGACTGGTTATCTCTCTGCTGTGTGCCACACTGCTTTAGCACACCTCGTCTTTGTCCCTCTGCTGTCTTTGGTTGATCAGCTCCTTTGGGCAGGTAGTCTCTTACGTGACTATGGGGTGGAGGGAGGGAACAGTGACACAAAGGACAAATGTAGCCTGCACCCTCACTTCCTACAGCTCCACAGATAAATCCCCGTGTTGCTACAGGTTAACCCAAAAGTACCTGTGTGATAATACGCTCTGAAGGCTCTACAATGTCCTGGCCTGACTTAGTCAAAGGAGGTTCCTCTGAAGCCAAAGGCCATGAGGAGTCATCCTGCTGCCTCTACAGCTGCTGCGGCTTTAAAACCCCAATGACTTAGGGAGGAGGTACAGGGCTTTTTCCAGTCGTGCCACCAACCTGCAGTCACTGGAAGGCTGTGACATTCTTCTGGGGTGCTGTAATGCAGTTTGATCACTGAACGCATTCAAGTACAGAGGTTTTTTTCATGGGTCTAAGAGGTTATTATCACCTCAGTTAATTATCTGTAAGGATTCAGACTCCAGCAAACGTTAATTATCCTACCATCAATCTTAAGTTAAGGAAAGGTTAGTAGGGCTATTTTTAGCAATACAAATATCTCCTTCCTGAATGGGAAAGCTGCTCTTTTTCTTGCATATCTTATTTTTAAATGTTAAACACATTAGACAGAACTGAGGGTCTTTTTCCTCTCTTAGAAACCATCCTAAGAATGTGTAATATTTAATGAAAGGGCAAAGAACAATACCATCTTCAGACCTGAATGCATGATGTTAGAAATCTGGTATGGGGATGAGGCAAAATTATCAGAATGGGGTGCTTGAAGTCCACATTTAATCCTACAAAAGAAGCCATTGGGAGAGCAGTTTAGTGCCCAGAGCATTCCACTGGATGGATGCGTAAATAAGTCTTCTCATCCAGCACCTGTTAGGATAGGGTCTGGACCTGTGGGCGATGGCGTTATACACATGACGTAGGAATAACAACACCTTCATTCACTCAGCATGCTACATTCAGATCAGTCAACGTCCCTTTTGTTTCTAGCTCTGAGGGTTGTGATGGGAACTCTGAAGGCATCAGCTGAACATGTACCAGCATAGCTGCTCTGCCTGAAACTCCAGGCAGCTGGAAACAACAGCATCAAGAAGGCTGTCTCTCAGTTAGGTGTTTACTCTGGACCTTAATGATGAGCATTCGGCTGTCTATACTATTAATGTTTGCAATCCTTTGAACAGAAATAGCTAGTAAATATGCCCTGAGGCCCAGCCTGCTTCCCCAACACCATAAACCATATTTGTTTAAACCATAAACTGTACAAGCCAGTACTACCTCCTTTGATAATGTCCTTATGCTGCTGTGTCCAGACCCTGAGAAGGGGACTTCAAAAAGGAAAGGCTTGCTCAGTATGGGAAGATCTGTTAGCTATTAGGTGTTCTGGTAAACAGCTCTGATGCACTCAAAAGAAAGGAGAGGCTTTTCTGGAGCTTTAGGTACTGGAAATCATTGCTGGGTATATTACACATTTTCTGTGTGGCTTTGGGCAAAGTGCTTTCGCCCTTGATTTTGTACCAGGGAAGGAAAAGGGGATCAGGACCCTTGTCGCTCCATAATGTCTAAGTTTCCCATCTGGTTAGAAATTTTCTTTTAAGACCTGACTGTTTTCAGTTTACAATTTGAGCAGTCCTCAGTGGTCGTACAAGCGAGGCTTTCCAGGCTGCGCAGCTCGCAGGTAGCCTGCTGCCCTCCCCGGGTCTCTGGCTCCCAGGCAGATCACCTTGCAGGTTGGATCCTGCTCCCTTGCGCATAGCACTGAGTTTCCAGGACAGGGAAGTACCTGGCAGAAAGGTTTTTTAGCCTGAGTGACACCAAAGTGTGAACCACCCAAACACACTCTGGGAACTGCAATGTTTTGTTTTTACCTGCCACTAGCAACAATGTCAACTCATTTGTTTAGATCCTGTCTCTTGCAGTGCTCTCTCTAAAGAAGTGGCTCTGCAGTGGCTGTCATCTCAAGCCCTGTTTTTGTTTGTGTCTTCAAATTATTACTGTAAAGCAAATAATATTTAAGCATCATATTCTGCATCCCCCTGACATGCAGATATTGATGGAAAATTTGGTAAAAAGGAGCAAAGAAGGGGGAAATAAAACATTATCAGAACTTTGTTCGCAAGTCAGAGCACTAAAAAAAATTGAAAGTTTCAAGGTAACCCTGATTCTTTCTCCACTTGTTGTTTTCCATCCTCACCCATAACTCTAGGACTCCATCCCATTCTAAAGCAGTATTGACAGGAAGGGATTATCTGCAGGAATTTGACATATTTACATCTAGAAAGTGCCAAAGGAAAATCCTTCTGAGTGGAACAAAGCCGGCCTTATCTGAACTAGCTTCCCCCCTCTAGAAATGTGGATGGACACGAGGGTGGGGCACAGGAGTTAACTGCATAATAAGTATTTCATCGAAACTATTTTTCTCTAAACAGGACATTTAGTAAAATGAGAAAGTGCTTCTTTGGCTTTTATTCCTCTCACAGTGAAATTGGAGTCACCTGAGACGAGAATTGTGCCCCAATGCTAAGCTGAGCATCTAGATAGCATTGTCTTGGAAAAGATTTTGAGATGTATTATTATTTATATCTGTAGCAGCCAAAGGAACACCTGCTCTGTAAGCTCCGATATTAAAAAAAGCAGAGTTCTGAGATCTCTTTGTCTGAGGTCTAGCAACAACTGTGGTGCTGCATTAACTCTGAATAGCTGTGGGCTTTAGTATTTGCATTATAAATGCAGGAATCATCGAGCTCTGCTCTCCTAAAGAGATTTCCGAGTTCCCTTTCTCAGTGCATGAGCAAGCATTGACTGCTGAGAAGATGCTTTATATTGGGAGCTTGCAACATACGGTGTCCTAGAGATTCTGAGAGGTTTTGTTATGTGAGCAAGCAGAAAATACACTTTTTGGAATGGTGTCCAAGGCAGACTTGGTCTTTGAGCATCCTTGGTCAGTGTTAGACCAAACGGCTTCTTGAGAAAAGGAATTGCTTTCTATGCTGTTTGACCGTCTCGTGCCAGGGTTTACAAACAAGTGTCGATAAAGTCCCGTGTGTAAATATTCTGACTCTGCATCTCTGACAGCGGTGAGTATCCGCTCGTGGCTGGCGGAGGATGGCGATGACTAAAACGCACGTGGGACAGGCAGGGTAGAGGACCGACAGGGATGAGCATCTCACGGTGCTAAAGATGGGATACAGCCGATAATAAAACCAAAACAGCCGCAGCTTCCCCCTCCCTAAACATCTATAAAAACTAAGCAGCTGATGACACAACAAACGGGCCAGGGACCAGGTATTAGCAAAATGGCAGAAGAAGTAGCAGCTGCTTCTCGAATCAGCCCAGCGCTGGATGAAGGGTTTTTTCGGGGAGGGGGGCGATGATACCACAGGAGAAGAGTCCTAAACGGGGCCCGTGAGCGGGAGCCGAAGGGATAAGGGGGGGGCGGGGGGGGAAG
>NW_010972537.1:259244-268395 GCF_000737465.1 Haliaeetus leucocephalus
CGAGGTAGTTGAAGGCTGCTTGTTATGTCTTTCATTCCTCTTTTCCCTCCCATCCTCCCTCCGCTTCTTTTAAGTCTGAACAGGCCCTATTGTTCAGTCTCTTTGTCCTCGAACGTTTCACCTCTGACCATCACCATTTTCCTCTTCAAGAGTCTCTCCAGCTCAGCCATGCCTTCTCCGAAGTGCCCCAAACTGCAGAGACTGCCCTTGGCAGCGCCGAGTAGAACGGAGGGCCCGCGCTGGGCAGTTTTAGGCTATCATGGTGTTTGTACATCCCAGAAAGCCTTTTTTCCTGTAGTCGTTTAACTTCTCTGCAGCTTTCTTTATGCTACCAGCTGAGTTACGTCAAATAAGATGGTAAAAAGACTAAATCACTAACCCATGTTTTAATAAAACCTCTAACATATGCATTTAGGCCACCAGAAACTCTTCTTGCTGTTACAGGTTATTTCACTTGAGGCAGCGGCCAAAGTCTTACTGGGAGAAGTCCCTGCAGCAGCGCAAGATTTATCTCCATCACAGTTACCAGCGTAGCTATTTGGGCAAGCCCTTTCAAGAGTGAACAAGCCCACAGTGCCTCGGCCTAATGGCTTCTCCATTTATAAGATGAGAGCTGAAAATGAAGACTGATGTAAATGAACTGGCTCGATCAACACCTCATCAATCAGGTGGACAGTTTCATTTGAAATTTGTTACTGTAACAGTGCATTATTGATCTACTACTAATAATGTAAAAGAGCATTGGCAACAGACCAGGTCTTGCTTGAGACCTCCTTAATTGCAAAATGTAAGAACAATGGTAAAGAGCAGCACTAGGACTGGATGTGCTCTGTGAGCATTTATGAGGGAATTAGGAAGTGTTTGTGTTTGATGAAACTGGCAAGCCAAATGTAAAAGCTGAACCTCCAGCCCAAGGGATCCTTGCCGCTGTGAAAGATCTGTATTATTTATGGAGAATTATTATTCTTATTTAGTGAAATAGGTCATTTCAACAGTTTGCCATAGAATTTAAGTTACTAGAAGTGTAACTAGTAATTTTTCATTTAATCTTTGAGATCCAATTTGGCCCAGCTGCACTGCTGGCTTTACAGCAGCTTTAAGTTCCCTCATCATGCTGCTACTGCTCCTTAAAGCTACCGCATGCTCATCACCAGCTTCAGGTCAACCTGGTCAACAGGTTATGTCAAATCTCTTTTAGATGGAAGGGCTTGTGCGCTCACCTGTTTTGTTGAACATACAGGTAATCTAGTAACAGATATTACCTATCTCTATGAATTTGGCCTCGGGAACTGCCAGGACATGATGATGCCCACACTCCTTTATGAACACTAAAAGCAGTACAGGGGAAACAAGATTTGGCTCTCACCATTCCAAAGCTGCTTATATGGCAAGCTGGGGGTCATCTCTGCGGGCAATCAAAATGAAATCACCCTTTCCTGAAGTTTTGAAAGCCTGGCATCCTTCATGAAGATGGTATCAATATATGGGCCTTGTAATCCAGCGTCCAAAGCTATACAAAAGGAGCAGCCACTTTGGAAAGATTATGTAGGTCCTTTCTGTATGTTATTTCTGTTCTACATGCTTCAGGCATTCAGAAAGTCTTGCCAAGGCCTTGCTGGCGGTGTCTGACATGGCGGTCATTCATTGCATAAATCACCTATTTCACACCTCACATCTCAGACCTCTGTGCACTCTGGTCAATGCCACTGCATTGAACTGGCTCAAATCCTGTTTAAGAGTTACTCTGTAACCACAACAGATAGGACTGCCTCCAGGTTCACCTATGAAAGCTGAGAACAAGTATAGAGCTACATCACATATGGTGCTTCCCCCAAGCCCTTTCCTGTACCCCACTGGAAGCATCCTGGGACATGCAACATTAAGTAAGCAGCAACCACAAAAAGGTGCAAAGAATATTCCAAATGTTTATTATGTATTAAAAATACCGCAAATAAGCCATACAGTTCATTTCACAGTAACCTAAACATTGTTCAAGAACTTGAGAAGTCAACAAAGAACAGTGCAGTTCCAACAGTGACAAGTTACCTTAATGCCATGGGTCCCTCTTTCTTTGACAGCAATTCTTTCCCATTTACAGTGGGAACACCACCAGGTATGGTTCAGTATCTTATTTACCAAGGAGAACTCCTTTTCGCCTGCGCTGTTCCCACAAGCACACTACTTCTGGGAGTTGCTGTTTCTAGGAATTCTTCTAACGTAGCCACGGATCTGGCTAGTGCAGGCTGCGGTGGGCATGATGCGCATGACCTATTTCCAAAGTATCAGTGTGCAGAGCCCTTTACCAAATCTTTGGATAAAGTTCAAAAGTAAACTTGAAAAGGAGAGATATTAGAAATCCTTTCCAAAAAGACAGAAAACCAAGCAAGTTCCATGAAGAAGTAATTTTTAAATGAACATCTAGAGAATTATGACACTTTTTTCTCACTCTCAACCAGTTCCTAGAAGGATCCTTTGCTACCAATGCCCCAGGCAGGCACCCGGTGACAACAATGGTGACAAAAGTCAGGCACCAAGTCCTGAATACCTAACAAGAGTTCAGGTCACTGTCAGCTGTGTGAAAACTTGAAATGTATATGCGTTAGAAGCAATTCTGCTGATTTCATGGTGATTTTCCCCCTTGTGTGTTTTGGAGTGTACTATTATCGTTAGCATGCTTGCTATACATGGAATAAAAGAGGTGCAGTCTTAGTCCTCTTTCCTTATTCAAATTCATGATCATTTTTACAGAAAATCCGGTATCACAGACAAACTGGGTCTTTCCAGGAAAGACACAGCCTCATCATGTAAATAGCCCCCCAAAATGATAAAAATATTACTGTACCCTCTTGAAACTAATCACATCCTTCAGATGTCCCTTCCGAGCACTAGTCCTTTACACCAGCAGCTGAAGATACTGGGAAGGAAGCCTATGATCATGAAGAATGAATCTCTCCAGCCACGTGGTGGAACACCTCTCTTAGGTCTTAGGTCTTAGCCCCAAGCAATGCCACTTACCTCAAACCTTCCCTTCGGGGGGTTCAGCTAACTCCTTGTTAGCTCCCTGGCACAGATTAAGGACTCACAGAAATACACTACAGCTCAGCTGACACCTGGTAAACTGACCACATGGCTGAGTCCCAAACTGCAGAGACAGATGAGTTGCTTCAAACCTGGTCCACACTTAAGTTTACCGGTCTAAACAGTTTAAGATAGAGATGTAGTTTTGTTCGTTTGTCTCTTAAACCAAAACATACCAGTAAAATTATCAGTGTGTACAGCAGTATGCTTTTCATACCAGAACAGCTGTAGCCCTTCTGTGTGGGATATCTAGTGTCATAGTGTGAAACACCTTCATGCCATTAAATATGTGCCCATGCTAATGAGGCTATAGTGCCTTAGTTACACCACTACAGTTACAGCGGTACAACTTGATAGAGAAGATGAGCCCTTCGAAACAAAACCCCCAACTAAATTCATGTTTTCTTAAAACAAAATTTAACAAAAAAGAAATCCAAACCAAAAACACTATACAAAAGAGAAATAAAGGAAATAAGCAGAACTGTCTCTATTATTAAAGTATTCTTATTCTCTTTGGAGGTATCAAATTGCTTTTAAAAAGAGTAAAAAACTGGGCATACAAAAGCTATTCTCCTTAATCCATTATTTGCACAAGGAGCACCACTGCCTAAACTTTTTCATGTATTTTTTCAACTTTGACAAACAACCTTTCCAGATCGTTCCTCAGGTCATCTATTGAGCTCTTCACAGACTCCAAGTTGTTCTCATTATTTTCAATTTTCACTGAGTAAGAGACTAAACTATCCACTGCAGTTCTTATCATTTTCAAATCAGAATCAACCTGGCTGACAGAAGATCTCAGTTCATCTACAGAACCTTCCACAGAAGAAAATTTTTCAAGATAGCCTTGAGAATGTGCTTGACCCATCTGAAGATTTCCTTGATCCAACAAAGTACTAATTTGCTTCTGGACATCCTGAAGAGCACCAGAGGATGGCAGGTCACTGATGCTTCTCCTCAAGTCTTCCACGTCATTGTACAGCGAGGTCTGTGATTCACCAAGATTTTTCAGAATGTCTGTGACTGAAGTTACGTCCATATCTGAGATTCCCTGAAGAGCAGTAATGCTTTGTTCCAGGGTACTGAGCTTATTCTCGTATTCTGTCTCCTTAGAAAGGAAAGATTGCAACTTTTCACTGTTTTGAGCAGCAACAGAAGTGAGAGACTCCAGGCTGTCTTCTATGTGCCTCAGTCGAGACTCCAGTCCTTCACTGTTCTTCCCAAAAGTTTCTAATGCTTTTCTGAAGAGTTCATTTTCTTCCCATTTGTTAAGGTCAGCTTTAACTCGCTGTAAATCTTCATCGAGTCTTTTAATGTCACCAGGGAGCTGCCTAATAGAATCCTCAGCACTCAGAACTTTCTCTTGTAAAGCTTTTAATGAAAGGTGTTCAGTGTCTGCAGCCTCTTTGAATTTCTCATGTTGTTGTTTGAGGTTGACTAGCTCTTTCACTTCAGTATACACATCAGACTCCATGGAGTCTATTGTACTCTTCAAGGTCTCTATGTCCTTTTCTTTGGTTTTCATGGATGCTTGCATCTCATCAAAAGCATCTTTTAGCACCTTAATTTCATGTTTATACACATCTGCTTCTTCTAGTGAATCAAGCTTTGCTTTCATATTGTTGATTTCATCTTGGCTCCTTTGCTGGACTTCAGTGAATACAGCAATGTTATCATTTATAGACTTGGTTAGCTCTGTTAGTCTCTCTTCCACTGTGTTCTCCAGAGATGTGAAGTCTCGTTCCCTTGCATCCTTCACCATGTGGATGCCGTCAGACAAGTCTTTCAAAATTTCATTTTGCAGCTTCTGAAGCACTTCACTGATCCGGTTTATTTCACTCTCCCCTTGTTTAACAGCCTTCTCGGTAACCTCCTGCTTCTGCTGAGCAATTTTCATCATAGATTCAAATTCTCCAAATGTGGCTTGAAGGGAACGCACCTAAAACAGAAATCAACATGGTTAATATTACGATTTCATCCTTACCTACATCCTTACCCTTTGTGTCTAAGATCTTTATGGCCCTTGTTACCATATGAAATGATCACCTTGCAATCCTTCATGCTCCCTACCTGAGGTGACCCTATGGCATACAGATACGGGAGGCACAAAAAGCCCAGCATCTAGACCCTTACAGCTCTATAGATACATACATCTCCTGCTGAGGCTCCTTGGCCTCACTGACCTGCCACAGATGATCCAGGGAATCCATGGCAGCACAAATCAAACTCAAGTCTCCAGAGTTTGCATCTGGACCAATTCCTGAACATGAAATTTCAAAGTAGGCAAGAAAAGAGTAACAGGAAAAATTAGGGTGAAAGGGGAGCTGGGAATGGCTGGGGAATGGGAATAGTAATCATGATATTTTGCTGCTCCTAGACACCAATGGAGACACAGATTTTTCTTGTTAACTATTTTTTAAGATAAAAAACATAGAAAGGCTTCAATGTTCTAAATACTTAGTACCTCATTATTCGCACACATGCATACACCCACATGCTCTTAGTGAACAGGGGCACGTGTATGTACACAAGCAGAGAACAAAGCCATAGCAGCTGCCAAGGGGACTGACTTGCACCTATCTCAGGTTAATAATCACAGAAAGTTGTTACCACTGGATCAGGTATGCTATTAAGCTTCCCAATTACAAAAACTACAGTTGGTTTTAGTAGCAGCAACAAGGAAAAGGTCAATGGGTGAGTGGCCTCCACATTCATTTACTCTCACATTTAAAGGTAAGATCCAGGCACACCAATGGGGAAGCACATGTTACTTAATTTTGAGGCCAAGCAGAGTATCAGTCTCAAGATGTGGAGAAATCTTTTTGTGCATGTGTGGGTTGTATTTTTTTAAACTTTGTAAAGCAGTGTAAGAACTCCCACTGGCTGCAACAGGAATCCATCATGTAGAAAATACCTCAAGGCTTTTGGCAGGATGGCAAGTGCTGAGTAATGTGTGTTGCCTTGCCTCGTGCTACTCCCTATGTCTGAGGGGTACATTAATCAGTCATGCCACATGGGCTGCCATGTTTACTGATTAGATACACAGCTGGAGGAGTATTTTTATTTTACAAATAAAAGGAAGTATATTTTATATGTTCTTAGAAAGAAATATACAGAGCTGCTATTTTTTTTTCTTTTTAACTGAAGGAGGCTCCAGCAGTTCCCAGTCAAACTCTGAACCTAGAAATTATTTTCAAAAGACCTAACAGACTTAGTAAGTAGAAATTAAGTTATTCATATGTATTTTTGCAAGACTAAATCCCTGGCCAAGTCCTCTGTGGTTTTCATGGAAGTCTACACTGTGTAAGGATTGCAGAGTTCGGCCATGAGACTTGTCCTTGCTCCAGTAGATCCCTGCAGTTTGAAGAAGACCCATAAAGATGAGTTCTTTTTTTCACTTCTTCTGTAAAAAGGTTTGTAATGACTTTACATTCCCTACTTGTATTCTCTAGTGCTCACATACGAAACTAGAAATGAGCTAAGGAGTGGGGTGGGGGGATGGGAGGGAAGCAGGTTATACTGCCATACGTATTGCAACAGGGCACCAGCCATTACACTGACTTACCAACCTCATTTTCATTACATCTTAGCTGTCATTCATTCTGATTTTTCCCACATAGAGAGCTTTTTCTGTATCACTATAAATGGATTTCAGAAATCTAAAAGGAGGGCACAGGAAAGTTCTCCTCCCCCTCTTATGACAGAATTTATTTTCTTTGACACATTCCAACCAAATCACCAAATTTGTATTTGCGATTAACTATCTTCAATTTTAGTCTAAGAAAAGGCATCAGAAATGGCCAGAACTCTCCAGAGGGCCACGAGGTCTCTGCTGCCATACGTTTGACAGAGACGGATCCCACCCCTCCGCAGTGGAAGGACTTTATACCTGCTCCTCCACTGCGTTTGGGCAATGCTCCTGGTGTAACTTGAAGCTGTTCTGTACTTCCAGCTGGGTCAGCCACTTGAAGATCAGACAGCTCTGACATAATAAAATGGACTGGGGTCTTCAAATTAGACCAGCTTCTAATCTATCTGTCCTAACCAAGAGCCAACAGGGCCCAAAGCAAACCGCTTGCACGACACGGGTAAAACTCACAACTTCAAAGTAGTAGTTCATATTCACTATACAGTTGGTTTGTGTGTGCACCTATGTGTGAGTTTGCCTGTTTGGTGTTCATGGCTGGTAAGGTTTGAAACCATAGCCCCTGAAAGGTTTAACATCATAAATAGCACATAAAAATGCATCTATAGCTAACAACTATGTCTTCTCTAACTGGTCATACTATCTTGTGTTTAAACACCAAAAGACCTTGGCCTCTCTGAAAATTGTGCTACATTAAAGACTAAACTTCCACATCATTTCCTTTCTCCTCCTACTGCCAATGTGTAAAGCAGATGAGTTTATATAACGCTTACTCCTGTGACAGGGGCTCTCTGCAGTAAAAGACTCAAGGGCAAAGCCAGTTCCAGACAGCAGCCTGCGCTGACAGCACTCGGCGAGTACAATGCAGGACCCTGCACTTTTGTAAAGTGATGAAATACAGCCTGGTCTCCTCTCCCTCAAGTACATTCTTCTATAAAGACAACACCAAACCAAACCACAGCAAGCAAAGCTTTCGAGGGTTACATTGAAACTGTGTGACCTCCTTCCCCCATCTTTTATTCTTGCCCTACTGTATGTGTGTCTAACATCAGCCATCTGCTATACACAGGCAACGAAAGTTTCAGTTCTCTCTGAAACCAACTATTTATAAACTTGTTACATATACCTCTCTCCTAGAATATGTAAGGTACACTTAGGATCTTCTGCAACAATGTGGAGATGGAGGCAGCAAACTGTACCCATTCTTACGCTTGAAAGGGCTTATATATTGCACATACATCTGGGTTCTATACTCATGTATTGTAATCTTACGTCCTGCATGCCCTGCCATTGCAATGTCTTCCTTCCTACAAAGAGCCTGTAAAAATGCCTTAAAACCTAGGAAAAAACAACAACCCTTGCTAGTTCAAATAACACCCCAGTCATCAGTAAGTAAAAAGCGCATGATTTTCAATTAGATTCAGAAACGACACTATAGCCCTGTGTTTTACAACCCTTTTCCCCCCTCATATGAGTTTTCCTCCTTCTTGTAAGGAAGAGGAGACACCACGACTGACCCTACAAACTCCACGTGTGCCGGCCAGTGCGCTTCTGGGAGTGCCACAGAACAGCCAGAGGATCTCTCCCAGCACCCATCCCACCGCCATGTCCCCCCACTGCCGGCGCGGGCCCAAGCTCGCAGGGAATACAGGGAATCTGCACGGCTCGCTGTGCAGAAGGCAGTCAAGCTGAGACAAGAATTTCCTTTTCTTTGATCTGACTCGGTCATAACTTTACATACTGCCTTCCAACCAATTTACCTACTCCCTAGACAGGAGCTTGATTGCATGTTGATGATATGCCTTCACAGATGCCATTTTTCAAAGGTTTTAGGCACCCTAAGACATATCCAGATGGACAGTGCCACTTGTGAAACTCTGGCTCAGGGGCTAATAAGGTGTGAGTGAAAAAAATGAGGAGGGAAACGAGCATTTCTTTCGCTTCGCTTGAGCCACACCCTTTGCCAACAACTTCACAGCTCTTCCGCAGTCCCGGACTGCCACGGACACGGCGAGTCTCGCTCCCTCGGCCGGAGGCGGCGGCAGGAACGTGGAAGGCCGGGAACAGCAGGAGTTCTGGCGTTTCTGGCACGGCCTCTGCTCTTCGGTGAAGCTGGCACAGGTTTTGTTTTCTGGAGCGCGCGGGGACGTCGAGGCAGGACCCTGCCACGTCCGACCGTGCTGCCACACCGTCTCCCTTGGCGTGCGCACCTGCTCGCTCGATGCGTCGACGAAGAGCAGCCCACCTTGCCACGCTCGGTTTTAAACGATTTGCCAGAGTCGAAGATATAAAATTACCGCCAGCAGGCTCTCCAAACTGCAGGTCCCCGCTTCTGCCAACACGTAAGCGTGCTGACTGCATTACATAAAATGGCTTCACGCCGCAGCCCTGGAAGAGCAAGCTGGGGGAAGAGCCGGCCGCGGCCGC
>NW_010972537.1:268405-268691 GCF_000737465.1 Haliaeetus leucocephalus
CGCCGCTGCGGGCTGTCCCGGGGGCCGCCCGCCCCGCCCCGGTCCCGCCCCGGCCCGGCCCCGCTCTGCGCTGCCTGCCAGGGATTTCTCGCTTTAACCGAGGCCACGTTTGCAGGCGCGGGGAAAAACTCGGCCCAGACTCGATTTGTCCCTCTAATGCCATGAAAGCATCTTTACGGAGGGAGCACGGAAGGGGAGAGGCGCGGCGCGGGGGTGTGAATGGGACACGTTTGCTTTCCCGCAAGCCGGACTATCCGAGAGCTGCGCGGCTGCTTATTTAAGGGGT